>NC_034427.1:5033433-5090037 GCF_002078875.1 Numida meleagris | reverse complement strand
GCGCTGGGGGCGGCGCGCGGGGGGCGGCGGAGCCATGCGGAGCCCGGGCTGAGGGGCCGCGCCTCGCCATGAAGCGGCAGAACCTGCGCACGGCCGCGCTCATCCTCTGCATCTTCTCCTACCTGCTGGTGGGCGCCGCCGTCTTCGATGCGCTGGAGTCGGAGGCGGAGAGCGGCCGCAAGCGGCTGCTGGAGCAGAAGCGCGGGGAGCTGCGCAGGAAGTACCGCTTCTCCGCCGACGATTACCGGGAGCTGGAGCGGCTGGTGCTGCAGGCCGAGCCGCACCGCGCCGGGCGCCAGTGGAAGTTCGCCGGCTCCTTCTACTTCGCCATCACCGTCATCACCACCATCGGTGAGTGCCGGAGCCCGGCACGCCTCCGTCCCCGCGTCCCCGCGTCCCGCCGCCGCTCCTCCGTCCCCGCACAGTTCCGGGCGGAGCGGAGCGGCTCCCGCGGCCGAGCCGGGACGGCTCCGTGGCGCCGAGCTCCGGGTGCGGAGCGGGGAGCGGCGTCCCTCATCTCTGCTGCTGTAGCCGGCACGGCGGGCGGGAGAGCCGGGCGGGAGGCGCTGCCCCTCTGCCAGCTCCAAACTCCGCGCTCGGCCGTCCCAGGAGCCGGCACGGCCACGAATCTCGCTCTGCGTGCACGGGTGCCCGCGGGGAAACGGGCGAATCGGGTCGGGGCGTGGTGGCACCGCGTCGAGCCCCGAGGTGTGCACGCTCACCGGAGCACAGCCTTGGTCCGCCTGCTGTGCCACAATAGAGTAAAACTAAATGGAACGGGGAGCGCCTTAATTCTGAGATTAGCCACGTAGGCGATTAGCATCATTTAATTAATCCGCTGGCACGAATCCACGCACCCCGAGCAGGGCAGGCGGGCACGGGGTCCCGTGCTCACGTCGCTCCCCGCGCTGGGGTCTCGACCGGCTGCAGTGCTTCGGAGGCAGAGCCCTGAGGCCGCGTCCTGCCCTTCCGCGGCTGTGGGACTGGGCTCAGCCTCACGGGCAGCTCGGCACGGGCGGCACACGCCCGGTGGCCGCACTCATTGTGTCTGGCGCGGGCACACGGGGAGATGTGGCACCAGGGGATGAAGCTGCTGAGCATCGGCCCCGGCAGGATGAATGGCCGCAATGAAAACCCCCATCATCCCGTGACAGCTGACAGCTTCATTTGCATCATTTCTCCGTTGGCTGTGACAAACAGTTGCCACGCTTATCACACCCCCCCGCGATCAATCATCCCAGCCCCGGTGCCGTACTTCTGCAACGCCGGCACGCCAGCTCTCGTTACGCCGGGCTGTGCCATGAATCTCAGTTTTAACATGAATGTAGCGGTGTAGCTTTCTAACGCAGCTTTGTCATTTTGAAAGCATCGCTCATGTGCTCTTTCAGGAATCTCTCAGGCTACAACAGCTCTTCTGGATCATTTTATTTATGTCCTTATTGCTCTCACTGCGCTATCTTGGAGCCTAGGACCTGATAATTGCACTCAGTTATTAGGCTCAGATCTGATTTTTATTTTTTTTTGCCATTGCAGTCTCTTTTCTGCTCTGTATTCCATGACATGTGCCACGCAGGAATGAAGTTTACTGGGTTTGGTTGCACGGGTTTATAAACAGACGCAGCAATTAGGGACAAGCTGCTCCCCCCGCACCCTGGCAGCTCGGAGCACGGCGGGGCTGGGGATAAGGCCCTCACATGGGCAGCTCCAGCCCCAGCTGGTTGTCACAGAAACCCAAAGGAAAGGCTGGACGCCTCCTCTGCCCCCACACAGCGATGCTGCATGACTCCTCGCAGCCCGGCACTTACTCACCCCGTTAGGTCAGAGGCCGCTGGTTTCGGTTCATTTTATGTAACTGAGGTGGGCGCGGGATCAGCCAGGTCTGGAGGATGGTGATGAGTACCTCATTAGGCCTCGTGGTATAATTGTGTGTGTTCTTGAGTCATAGCGCAGAGACTTGGAGCGAGGTGGGGAAATTAAATCTCTGAGAGGCATTTGAGGAGAGTGGGAGGCTCCGCTCCACAGCTTAAATACATGGCTGCACGTGGGACCCCTTGTACTCAGCGCTGGTGAGGCTGCACCTCGAGTGCTGTGCTCAGCTGTGGGCCCCTCGCTACCAGACAGACATCGGGGCCTGGAGCGTGTCCAGGGAGGGGCAATGGGGCTGTGAGGGGTCAGGAGCACAATGAGGTCTTATGGGGAGCGGCCGAGGGAACTGGGATGGTTCAGTCTGGGGAAGAGGAGGCTCAGGGGAAACCTCATCGCTGTCTGCAACTCCCTGAAAGGAGGTTGTGTGAGGTGGGGGTCAGCCTCTGCTCCCAGGTAACAGCAACAGAATGAGAGGTGATGGCTTTAAGTTGTGCCAGGGGAGGTTCAGGTTGGAAATTAGGAAGAATTTATTCTCAGAAAGAGCAGTGATGCATTGGCACAGGCTGCCCAGGGAGGTGGGAGAGTCACCGTCCCTGGAGATGTTGAAGAAGTACAGAGATGTGGTACTGATGGACACGGTCAGCGGGCAGTATTGGTGGTAGGTGGATGGTTGGACTTGATGGTCTTAGAGGTAATTTCCAACCGTAATGATTCTGTGATTCTCTCCCTCCCCTGTGCAGGCTATGGGCACGCTGCCCCGGGCACGGATGCTGGCAAAGTGTTCTGCATGTTCTACGCGATCCTGGGCATCCCCCTGACGCTGGTCATGTTCCAGAGCCTGGGCGAGCGCATGAACACCGTCGTGCGGCTCCTGCTCAAGAAGATCAAGAAGTGTCTGGGCATGAGAACCACCAACGTCTCCATGGAGAACATGGTCTTGGTGGGCTTTCTGTCCTGCATGGGGACCCTGTGCATCGGGGCTGCGGCCTTCTCTTATTTTGAGGGCTGGACTTTCTTCCATGCCTACTATTACTGCTTCATCACCTTGACCACCATCGGCTTCGGAGACTTTGTGGCCCTGCAGAAGAACGAGGCGCTGCAGAAGAAGCCGCCCTACGTGGCGTTCAGCTTCATGTACATCCTGGTGGGGCTGACGGTCATCGGCGCCTTCCTCAACCTGGTGGTGCTGCGCTTCCTCACCATGAACTCGGAAGACGAGCGGCGCGACGCCGAGGAGAGGGCCTCGCTCAGGAGGGCCCGCAACGCCATCCACCTCACACCCAAGGAGGACGGCCGCAGTAACAAGGCCATCTTTCTGCCGGCGGAGGACAGGACGAGCCAGATGAACCTGATCCCGCTGGTGCAGGAGGACGCGGAGCGGCAGCGGCGGCAGTCGGCCAACGCGGCGGGCAAGGTGCCGGCCTTCTGCACCTGCCTGTGCTACCGGGCCCCGCTGTGCGGCAGCCCTGCGCCCTCCCACCCCGAGACCCTGAGCTGCCACACCAACCCCGTCTACTACAATTCCATTTCCTACAAAATCGACGAGGTGTCGCTGAGCACGCGGGGACAGAGCGGCTCGTCCCCGGCCAGCACGTTGTCATCCGGCAGCCCCCGGTGCCCGCGGCACCCGCGGCCGCGCAGGAGATCCATCTAGGAGCCTCGTTGTGCTGATGAACAATTAATGGAGGGCTCAGGCCCCTCTGACCTCTCCCATTTCTTCTGCTCCTCCCTCCCAGCTGGCAGCCAGCCCTACACAGGGGACCCTGGGCCTGGCGATGGCATCGCTCCTCCAGCAGGGAGCGAGCCCCACTTACGCACTGTTTGGTTTTCCTTCCTCCCAAGAAGGCTCCAGCATTTGGGTCTGGAAGAGGCCCCCCAACAGCAGGGTGTAGGTTTGCTTTCCCACCTCCCTGCTCTCAAATGAAGGCATTGCTGCCTTGGTCATCGAGCCACGGTCACTGCCTCTTGCCTCACAGGCCGTGTCACATCTGCCAAGAGCACAGCAATGGCCAAACACACGTTAGCAAGTACTGCAGGGCTGAATATGTCCCATAGGCTGTCCCCTGGGCACAGACAAGGCCGCGCCATGCAAGGACAGGACCCTCTGGCTGACATGAGGGATTTAGAAGCCCTGGAGCTGAGCTCCATGCACACACCTGGCAGCAGGTCCTCCAGCATCACGCTCACTGGGACTGCTTGGTGGGAAGCACTGCAGCCAAACCCGTGAACCCACGCTGTGCTGAGGGCTCAGCCCCAGGGAGCTCCTCCCTGAACCATGCAGCCACCTGCACAGGGCCAGGCCACAATCAGGACATTAGCAAAGAGGCTGCTTCCAGCTGGTGCTCCATGCCTTGTCTCACTCTGCAGGACAGCGGGGCTGGGCTCTGGCAGAGGGTGCAGCTCTGCTTCACTTTTTTGTTTTCCCCCAATAAAGAGACATTTTCGCTCAATTCTATCTAAAAACCCCTCCTGTGTGGTTTTCCTCTCCATTTTGCCTCCGGTAGGGAAGGCATGTGGAGTGCCCACATCGGGATGGCTTCAAGGCAGGCTTTTCTGTCTCTTTTTTGTTCTGGGAGGTTTAATAAAAGGTGAACCCAGCTGCTGGTGGTCAAGTGTTTGTCACAAGAAAGGAGCAGACGTGCCCGAGCCCAAAGCCCAGCGCGCTGCCGGGCTCACTGTACCTTGCCATGTGGATGTCTGCGTGCAGGGATGTCCCTGGGGGACACGGGTTGCTTAGTGACTGTCTGAGCCCACCCTGTTTCTGGGAGCTGGTGATGGTCTGAGGGTGGGAGCTGCCATTCAGCCACCCTCTGTGCCACACAGGACTCAGCCCAGGGATCCGCTGGGGCTGGAGCAGCAGCAGGAGGGTGGTGGGGAGCTGAACAGGAGAGATCCACACAGGGGGTGGGAGGCATGAGAAAACTTTTAAGAAATTCTCAGGGGAGAGGCACTCTGCAATCCCTGCTGCACCAGGACTGCAGCCCCACTGATACCCCCGGGGATGCTCTTCCCCAGAGGTCCCCACGTTCCCCTGAACACACATCGCTCTTCGAACTCCCAGCATCCTGGGGCACAGCGCGTTTATTCTGCCAGCAGCACCTTCTGTTCCAGGGATTCCAAATCAATCTCCCGTGGCCAGTGTGACCATGAAGGGTCCCCACAAAAAACAACAGCAAGAGCAGAAGGCTTCTGCCTGGAGCAAAGCCAGGAGTGAGCTCAGCTGTGTGCCTGGAGATGCCCACAGACAAATGATGTCTGCAAATGGCAGAGAGAAATGGAGGATTGAAATTGGAGTGGGTTCAGAGAGAACCTCTCTACTGAGAGCATCGGGAAGGAGTCCAGGCACTGCTGGGATGCAGCAGGCTGAGCTCACAGCATTTCCTTCAGGCACAGAAAGGATAGGCCAGCTGAATTTTAGATTAAAATAATCCAACACACCATAGGAAAAAAAAAAAAAAAGGTTTTTATTGTCACCATTATCAACGTTTTCATTAGCTTAACACTGAATTGTAAATCACTCGATCATTACATATTGTCTGAATAAAACCTACAGACAGGAAAAAAGTACAGCAGAACCCTCCTTCGCCCACAGCCGCAGCACACAGCACACCGCTGCCGGTGTCCCACGCTTCCACCCAAGGCAGCCCCGCACCTTGAAGCCCCCGGGCAGGAGCAGGACCAGCGCTGCCCTTCCCAGCTCCTCCAGCTCTGTGGGATCAGAGCTCAGCGGGCGGCATTAAAAACCTCCAAACTCTTTGGAGAGGCCCCACAGAGCAGCTCAGCTGCCCCCGCTCCTACAGGAAGGCGAGAGGAGAAGCAGCGACTGCATGGTGGCCCTGCCAAGCTATCGTTTGTTGTCTTCTGGAGCAATTCATGATGTAAAAAGGTTGGACCCAATGGAAGCAGCTTTCCCTGGAGGCACACGGAGGCAGCAGCCCACTGCATGGTGATGCTGGGAGGACAGCCCCGTCCCCGCGCAGAGGCCAGCTCTGCGGGCTGCCCGGCAGCATGAGATGGATGCCACAGCGCAAAGAGGGGCTGCAGGCAGCCTTGGGCCTGTGGGCTGGAGTAAGGCCTCGTGTCGAGAGGGAAAGGAGAACCTGCACAGGGAGCAGCGGAAAGCAAAGCCAGCACAGAGGCAGCTCCTCCCATCCCTGCTTTCTCCTGGCTGGCTGTACAGTATGGCATGAGCTGCAAAGAGCCTGCAAAGACCCCCAGCTCCAACCAGACTTGGCACAGAGCACCCCTGCGCTCTGAGCTCAACACTGCCACAAAGTGTGGCTGGGACACTTGTCCCTGGGTGGGTGGCAGGGCCACGGTGGTGCTCTGCTGGGGCCTTGGGGTCCCATTGCCACCTGAACCAGAGAACAGCCTGCAGCTCCCAGCGCCGTGCAGCTGAGGGCACGCACCACGGATTTGCTCCAAATAAGGCCCTAAGCAGCTTTAGGTCCAGGAGATGGAATCACCAAAATAGAGATGAGGGAGCAGCACTGGGTAAGGAACGACAGCCCCAAGGAAAGAATGTTGCAAGATGTAAAGACCCAGGCTGTGTTCGGTGGGAGCTGGAGCCCTATGGGCAGCTATCTGAACCCGTGGTGCCCAGGCAACTGCAAAAACCGAGCCCTGGATTAGCACACGAGCAGGCTCCAGCAGCAGGCCTGACTCCTACCTTGGGGTGCTCCTGCCCATGCTGCTGCCACACACTGTGTGTCCACGCGTCCTTCCTGCAGGACAAAGCCCTCTCCTCTCTGAGCTGGAGGCTACACGATGCCGGACGTGCTGCGTCAACACAAAGCTTCCCACTGGCCCAGCTCAGCAGGGTTTAACCATACAGCAAGCCATCTCAGCTCCTGGGAAGGCATGAAGGGAAAAGCATTAGGTCTCAGCCTCTGTTTGCTGGTGCTCCATAAAGGGCTGGTGCTGGCTGCTCTTCCTCATGTTTGGCTGCTAAAGTGCAAAGAACCAAATGCTACAAGAAACTCTCCCGTTCCTCTCTTCCACTAGGACAAGAGCAGCTACCAAAGGGAAGGGAGGGCAGCAGGCGTCCACACCGTGGGAAATGCCTGAGACTCCTGGGGACAGAGCCTGATGCTGCTGCTGGGGGCTGGGTGCTCCGTGCAGGAAGGTCCCTGCCATGGCGGGTTCCCCAGGTGACCCGCAAGCAGGGGCAGCGTGGCTGCACACACACACACAGACACCCATTACAATATATGTTTCCCTGGACTGCTCTGCTGATGGCACTTTGCATTCACATGGCTCTTTATCCTCCAAGCATTTCACAATCAGCTGGCAATTATTTCTCTCATTACCCACGTGGGTTTCCAGCGTCACTGAGCTGGTGGCCCGCCGGCTGCACGGCTGGCAGGTGGCAACCTCCAGAACAATGCAAAGATGGGCCACAGGCAACCGAGTGGGATGCTGTTCTGAAGCTGTCTTATTTTAGGTACCACAACAATGATAGAGCTGACTTAAAATCCAGTATCCTGATCCTGCCACCTTGTTAAAATCCTTCGCTGAGCTCAGCATCACCTAGCTTTCTGAAGGACGGCCCAGAACAGTCTGCTCCCATCTACACGTCAGCCCCCTGTGATCCTCTGCAAAGGTGCAATCTCGCTGCCTTGGGTGGAATTTTCTAACAAAATGGACAAATACCATCCATGAAATTGACAAAACAACCCACGAAGCCTTTAAATGAGAGCTGTTCAATCTGCTGCTCTGAAATAAACTCCCTTTAGCTTGCCCCTGCTGCCTCCAGGCAAACAGGCAGCTATCGGGCAGAACTCACGTGGCCCGGAGTGCAAAGGCTTTTTTGCTTTATCAGGGCTACAGTGGCAGTGGGAACCGTTCTCATTGAGTTACAAATACTAAATAGCCTAAGAAAAACAGGGTGCTTGAAACAGTCATAAAGTTTATATTGAAACTATTTTTAAACTCTGTAGAATGAAGTCACCTACAGCTGTTTCATTCTTCACCTAAGAAAGATTTCATGTGAATGGGCACATATACTCACAGAGAAGTCTACACGATGAATATTTCTTACAAGGCAACAGCCCAATCTTCATTTTCACCATCAAAGTTAATACGGACCTTTTTCAAAAGTGATGTCATTAAGATTGAAGACAATTATAAACTGTATCAACAGTATGTACTACAGCCTGCAAGTCACAATCTGTGCACACCAAATGGAATAGATTATTGCTTGTTAGCCTATTAGACTTTCTTTATAAAAAGATTTTTTTATACAGAGTACAGGATTATGACAAAACTAGCTAAGTCGTTTTCATCTTGAAAATACAACATCAATTATTTCTCTCAACAAAGGCTCGAATAGTAGCTGAGATTTCATGAACAATGACGAGTATTCACTAATAATTTTATGGTCAGTTCGAACAGAATTTCCTATAGGACTCTTTTCCGGCGTTTATTTACATACGTCTCCTTTCTTTTGGAAAAAGGGTGATCAAATGTAACGAGGAACACAGAAATCAAAAGAATGAGCAAACTCCATACCGAGAACGTCCAACGTTTTTGAAAACGCTAAATTATGCTATCCGTTAAAAAACATACAGCATCTTGTCGTTAAAGAAAAATATTTTTCCTGTTTTAAAATATTACTACCAGCATGTAATAAACTAACTTAAAATGAGTCTCATAAAAAAGTTGTCTTGCTGTCGAAACATTGCTAAACATGCTTAGGTTGAGATTCTGTTAACTGCCTCAACGTCTTAAAAACAGCCCCCGTACAGGAGCCCTGATATACTGACTCCAGAAGACCTGCAAATTTAGAACAGTCCAGCGATAAAGGATCCAGTAGCTAGAAACACGAAATACACACCGTCACCAAAGGAAATAATTCTGCAGTAACCTTTGAATGGTGGCCAAGAAGCGGGGATGTGCTTGGCTGACCAACAGAGGCACCGGGCCATAACCCTGCCTGCCCACGCGCATGCGGGCGCAGGATGAGGACCTGACCTGCAGAACGAGGATCTCGTGTTGTGTCTATGGCATCCCAGCCGTGCTGGGGCAAAGGGAAAGCAACGCCAGGAGACCGGGAGAAGCCGCATTGCTGCCTGAAGAAACGCGGCCACGTTCTGCTCAGCCAAGGGAACTAGAGCCATGCGTGGGGCTGTGCTGTGCTGGGGTATGCAGGGAGAGATGGCTCTGCCTCAGGGACGCGCTCAGCACCACGACTCCCTCGTTTCCCACAGTAACAGTAATGGAGGTAACGCTTAGGGATCAGCTCTCCATTTTTTTCTGCAAGCAGCCTTCCTGTTACTAGCAGAACGGGGCATCTAATGCACAAGGAGCAGGGGGCCAACCCCGTGCTGGGCAGATACTCATCTCTCCTCAGTCTCATCACTCATCAGCACTCACAGACCAGAAACACTATGATGGCTTTTTTTTTTTTTTTTTTTTTTTTTTTTTAGAAGTCTCCTGCTCTTTTTCTCTCCCTCTCCCTCTGTAACTAACCGCTCAGCTCAGACACAGGAAAAACACTCCACTGGGACTAAAGGGGACCAAAGTTTAGCACTCAGCCACTCAGCACCCCAGCAAAACACTCCAGCATACCGGTAATCACAACCAGCACATCACACCACCTCAGACACAAAGCAGCAGGTCAAATTCAAAGGGAAATAAGGGGTTAGGTTTTACAAAAACAAGCCGTTCCAAGCCCAAGATTTGCCTCGGATGCGACACTGGGAGTCTTTACATTGACGGAAAACTAGAAGGCTTCATTTTTAACTGCAATATGCCATGGTCAGTGCAGGAATCATGAGCATGAGTGAAACAAGAACTGAGACCAGACAGTGCTGTGCAACGTGACAGCCTGACCTGACAACCCGTGCCCCAGGGGCACTCTTGGAAGGGCTGTGAGTCCGTCTGCCCTACCAAGGAACACTACCTGGAGTGCGTGACTGCCGTGCCTGGCAGCCAGAGGTTGCAACCTTCACTTACTGCAGAGAAACACGACTTGGAAGTGACTCCAAACACAAGGGAGAATCGGGCTACCACCAGCCACAGAAACAAGGCAGAAGAAAACAGCCCAAAGCAGACTGTTAAAATGACCTCAAAATTCAGAATTTGGGACGCTAAGAAAAACAACACGAGTGGAAATGCCTTTTTTTCCTTTTTTGACCCTGACAACAAACTTTTAGAATGACTACAAATGAATGGAAGACAGTCCTCGGTGTTAAGGAGTCCTGTTTTAACTACACCACTCGTCTTCGAGCTCGCGGCTCTTTTAGAGGGATGGGATTTAGAGACACATTACATTTGCCAGGCATAGAGGAACTGAGCTTTCCAATGGACAATCATTAAATAAAGTTTCAGAGGGCATTTTTTTTGGCATATAAAGTCTTGTACTCCACATGAAAGACTGCAACGTTGCATTCATCTAACTGGACGGAGGAAAAACACGACCCATCGGCTGCTACCAGGAGATAATGCCCAGACAATCTCCAATAGGAAATGTCTGGCATAACTTAGAACAGAAGCCCTGTTTCTCAGTTACCAGGTTTGGAATGTACCCGGAGTACCCCACGGTCCTTTTAAAGACATAGTTATTAAAAGATCCGGTGCTACAAACCACTAAATCTACCTAATCTATTCTAGTTCATACACATATTGTACAATATTGCCTAGTACTCACTACATACCAAGAGGAAAGGATGCTGACTTGAATTACAGTAAATGTGCTTCTTTAAAAAGTATGAGCGCCACAACATAGTTTGACCAGCATGCAACAAACTTTCTTCAGCTAATATATAGAAATTGTCTAATACGATTAGAAAAAATAATTAGTGAGAGGCCAGAGACATATTTCATCAAGGAAATAAAGAGATTTATCTGAAATGCTGAGGCTTTTGCCACTTCAAAACCTATTCATTCTATGTCCCTTCTGCGCCTTCCCTCTCCTTTATATCATACAATTTTATTGTAAGGCCTATTTGTTTTGTATCTACTCTGTAATTTATCTCAATATGATTTAAAACGCCACAGACAAGCTTGGATCAAAAGCAACTGCTTTCACCAACCACCCTACAGTCATGCTTTTACTCTAACAAAGCTGAGGTCCGCATGCAGAAATAAATGCTCTGTGTGCCTCGGTGAGAGGCCAAGGATCTGCTCACTCCTAAACATGATATGGGACCTTCACTTCTAAATCTCGAAGTAAAACATCTCCAAAGCTTATTTTGAAAGTGCAATCACCAAATCCTCATTAAGAACTATGAAAAAAAAAAATCTAGCCATTAACAGGAAATCTTTGGAGATTCTCTACTATTTTGGATAATAAGTGTTTTCAAAGAGGAGATTTTCATTGTCTGAAGGGTCTAGCTTGCCTTTCTCTAGCACGTGACTCTGCTGGCAGAGAATGTGCTTCACAGGTTCACCTACAAGACTCCTTTCCAGTTAGTGTTGCACTTAAATGAAATACACATGCTGTGACCACTGTGCCTTCAGCTTCCTTACCCACTACTGCTCCATACTCTGGGGACAGCATTCCTTCTTTCAGGACATTTGACGATGCTTGCATATTACTGAGAGTGCCTAAAGCAACCTTCTTTCCATGAGGAAGGTTATGTGCTCTCAGCGCCTTCTTGTCAGATGACAGACTCAAATTTCTTTCTTCTGCACCCCTAGAAATCTCACTGTCCTGTGGCAGAATAAAGCAGTCTCGTTTCAGGTCAGTCAATAGCACGACAGGAAGGGCAGCATCTCCAGCAGATATGTACTGGTACAAAGGGGATGAAAGAAGAGCAGGAGATAGAAGACGTGACTGAAGGATGCAGAGCAACGAGTGAGGGTATAAAGATACAAAGCATATCTCAGGCTGCAAGTCTGATGCTCAGCTCCCACCTCTACCAGTTTGGTGGGTTTTTTTTCTGAGCAAAACTGCAGTTAATTAGACTGCTAAACTCAAATTCTGTTCAAACTGCCTGGTCTAAGCAGGCGCCTACTCCCCCACCAAGTATGCTTCATCAGCAGTGTTACACAAGTAATGCAGGAAAGACACTTGCTGGTAATTTGGCACAGTTCAAAAACACAGCAATGACAGCGTCACAGGTAACATGATTCAGTGGTGTGGAACTGATACTAAAGAAAGAATTACAGGTTTCTTTCTTTTTTCTTCTTTCAACGAGATCTTATGAAAAACTCATGCTTCCCTCAAACTTTCTGCCCTTGCTGTTTCTAGGTCAGATATTGGCCTCTGCATTTTTCAGGTACTTTGAGAAAGAATCTGCCTACGAAATTTTGAAGATGCACAGTTAAGAAAAATACCTTCCTTACTCCCCCCAGATTTTTCAAATGCTGCAACTTTCCAGAGTTAATGCTGATCTGAAACAAGGGTCCAAGAATGACAGCGAGAGAAGCGAAACAAGAGGTGTATGTCTAATTTGACAACTAGGACTCATGCCCCATGGCACCTCCTCCACCGACAGAGAGGGTACAGCACCCTCCCCCTTGTCTTCTGTCTAAGGTCACTGGTTTATCCTCCTCTTCCAGCTCCACAAGAACTGATTGAACATGCATTGCGCTTGAGGTCAGAGTTCCAGCAAACAAAACCTTGACAGCATGTTTAAAAAACAAAAGCAGTTCCCCCTTCCTTACTCACTAAGACCTGTCACAGCAGGGTCCCACTGTGCTCTCCAGGGAAAGCTGCGAGGACTGGCGCAGGAGCGGGCCCGTAGTGGGATCCACCATTGAGGAGGTTGGGAAGAGCTTGTACCAGCCAATTGCTAAAGTTGACAAATCCAGTTCTTCCAGGAGGACCCTTGCGACTCCCATGAAGTGCTTGCGCTCCATGCGGCCGTAGTTTCCCCAGACTATCACCTTAGAAACAAGAGGGGGAGCACAGTTAATCCTCAAACTTGGATGACTGCTTGGGAAGCAGCAGTCTGACCAGTCTCTCTATTCCTCCTATGTATCAAGCTTCCCTGGACTTTACTAGAATCCAAGAAGAACAGAAATGTTTACACTACACAGGCATACACAGGGATACACTAGGCTGCTGCTGATGATCACTTTACCTGTATTTTTAATGCAGCTTTACTAATTTGAGTATTAACAGATTTTTTTTTTTCCCCATAAAAAAAAGAGGTCAATGTACGTGTAGATGAAACACTCTTCTTCAGTAGGACTTCTTCAGTAGGCCGAGCACATGCACAACATATCCCCGGAGCTGCAGCTGCAACACCTGCAATACAACTCAGTCCTGGCACAGTAACTGGCCTCAAACACAGCAAAAGTATGCAACTTAACTTCTGCACTCAGCCTTGTAATGCGTAGCAGATGGCAACGAGACATGGTTACTCACCTGGAGAAAGGGCAGGAGCTGAGCACTGGCAAGCAGGACTGGTGACGTAAGGGGCACACTTGAAGTGGCATGCAGGGAAAACAGAACAGACTGCCGAGAAAAGCTTGGAGACGCAGAGGAAGGTCTAATGAAAGAGCTGGCAGTTGAGCAGGGAAAGCTGAATCACACTTACGACACGATGGAGACCGGTGGGTGGAACAACAGATGCAGTGAGGGTCATGGGCTTAGACATGCTGGAGATCTGCACGTGACCAAATGGCCCTATGTGGCTCAAGACAAAGGTGACGACTGATTCCATAGCAAGTTCCAGTTCTGAAGAGGAGAGGATGAGTATGATGGGTTATGATGGTGACTGGTGATCTCTGGCTAATCCTTCATTCCCTAGGAAATACGGCTCTGAATAATCAGAACATTACAGTTTTCAGTAAAACGAGGCAGGAGAGACAACGAAAGTCAACAAAAAGCCAAAAATTAGCACTCTAGGTCAGCACAGGATGGAGCAAGATCTTGCAGAAAGTTGGTTTGGTGGCACAGCAGCTGAGCCAAGCTCCTAATTTTATTCTCTTTGAATAAGTTCCAGTGAGACACCGCAAGCTGCAATGAGACACTGAAACTGGTCCTTCAGACAAACTGAATGACACAAGTGGAGCAGGGCATGGGACAGAAGTACTGCACTGAGGCAGACACAGTACCAACCCTCTTGAAGCAGGCCTGCCTTCTGTGCGAGGGATGCTGCCAAGGCAAAGACACAGCTAGGAGACCAGGTGGGACGCTCACAGAGGACCACATACTGACATTTAGTACAACTGCTTGCTTCTCAGTTTCTGCTGTACCCACAGCCCATGGGAAGGCAGCAGTATTTCTCACTCTAAGTGGCAAAGCGGCGTGGTAGCATTTCTCATTGTTCTATTACCAAGGCCTACTGATAAAAGTAAGGTCAAGGCAAAGACTCACGAGAACCCTCTCAGCCACGGTTGAGTGGTGGACGGTGAAGTGGTGGCCCAGGACAGGCAGTACTGGATAACCCATGAGACCTCTTCCAGAGACAGCTGTGCTCTGCCAGCTCACCTTGGACACTTTTTGGGAGACCCTACCTGAAAAATGCTGCTCACGTCTCTGAAATGGAGACAAATGTTATGTTTCTTACCCATCCCTGCTGGGGATAAAATCCACAGCTCTTAACACCTTCAACATCTTTCATGAGCTAATGTTTAGGTACCTCAGCCTTGCTTCCATCTTCTGTGCACCAGCACCATGGCTGTGGTCCACAGAGAAATCAGGGTGAAGATCCACTCAGCAGCAAGGCTGCAGGTAAGGAAACCCAGACCAAACTAGACCCACATTTCCGTCAGAAAAGTTCACTATGGCTTCAATAGGGAGAAGTGCTTCCAATCAAGATAAATGGAGAAGAGTTCACTAAAAAGGATCCAGTAAATTAACTGGCAATTCATATGCGAGTGGAGGTAAGCAAAAGAAACTCAGAGATTAATTACATAAGTATTTCCAGGGGATTTTAGCTAGGATTTATGGCATGGAAATGGCTTAGGTATGGATAAACAATGGAATTCACTCTTTGCCCTGGAAACACAGGTACAGAACTGAAAATGAGAGTATGGCAGGAAATGTATGGCAGTAGAAGAAGAAGGTAGAAACAAGTAAGGCATGTGATTGGGTGAAGGCCAAAGCAGAGCGCTCTGAATAAACACAGAACAAACCTCTGTTGCAAGGCTGTTTAGTATCTATAGATATTACTCATTTCCTGACTGGAAACAAAAGAAAAACCTTCTCCTGGTAAGCATTCATGTTACCTGGCACAGTATCAAATAATGAAGTCTGAGTATGAAACAAAGCTTCTCCTTTTCATTTGTTATGTTCAGATAGAGTGCATTTGGTTCAACGAAAGCATCAGCTTTTTCTCCTCTCTGTTACTTATCCAACTTCTTTGCCAGACACAGTATAACCCAGCACAGATGAAACACGGTGATGTGCAGACCTAAGACTCGTTCATCTTACCTGCAATACTTTGCCCTGGGGGCTCTCAGGAAACAGTAACACCTGATTGTACAAAGGGTCTAAGGATTTGCGAGCCACTTTTGTCTTCTTTTTCGCAATGCACACGCCATTCTCTAACAGGTAAGCTTTGATGTAAGCAGCTGGAAAAAACAAAGACGGTCAAATATGAACAAATCTTAACGCTCAATTTAGAAAAGACAGAGTGCTGTGCCTCCTATTTCTAAAGAAGGCATTTACAGCAGTGAGCAGTTTTGCTCAACCGCCCTTATTTTCAGTATGACAAACAGGCTGCTCATTCTCACAGAAGCCAAGCAGAATCAGCAGTACCCCTTTCTGCAAGCACTGCAGGAAGCTGGGGCTCACTGAAGTGTTTGAGGAGGTCAAAGCATACTACCTGGCAGTGTTTTGGAGCCGGGTTTTGGTGTGAGTCCTCGAGCCTGAATGATATCCACTTCTAGCTGCCCATTTCGCTCTTGCAAGCCAATTTCCACATCCCCTAAACAAAAATGTCAAAACAGACAGAACACTTTCAAAACAATCCATCAGCGGGCTAATAAAATGCTAAAAAAAACAACCCCTGTGTCATGCCTGCTATGAGCTGTGCCAAATTGTAGGCCCCAAGTGCCTGATCTCCTGTGTTAGTCTGGAGCAGCTCTGCAGTGATTCAAGCCCACATTTTCAAAAACAGTCTCTAATTCCAGCCTCCTAACACAGCTTTGGTGACTCAGTCTCACACTCTTTGCGGGCAGCTAGCCTCCAATCTCTACCAGACTGGAATACCTAGAGCTGCAGGCTGCTTTGGAAAATGCAGTTATAGTGTGCCATAAGAACATCCTTACACTGGGCTTTGTATCTGGGCAAGAAAAATGCATAGGATGCATTTTCAGAATTTCAGCTGCATTTTACTTAGTCCGTGCCTTTCAGATCTGACAGAGGAAAGCATAAAGTAGGTGCTTCCCTGCTAATGCCATATTAGCAGCAATCAGCAGAACCTTGCAGCCAAGCTCACTTGATTGCACACAGAAATGGAGCGGAGGAGTGGTGGAGCAGCAGATGCTGGACACATTATTAGGTGGCTCATAGGAACGGTCTGTTCAATACTAAATTTAAGCCACCCAAGATCTTGGTGTTCCTTACCCATCGAGGTGGTGGCCAAGGTCTGACGCCCAACAAATTGTGCGGGGCCCATGCTGCCCAGGAAGTCACTGAACTGCCCAGCAGATGCCAGATGGACTCCACTGAAATTCAAGCTGCAAAAGAAATAGGTTTTGGAAAGCGGTTTATTTGCATTTTAAGGTAACCTGGTAACTAAAGAGCCTCATGTAATATATCTTTGACATGAATAGCATCTACAGAAGTCTTTTCTCTTGCAAAACTCAGTGATTTCAAAGGCAGGCTAGTTACATGGGATACATTTAAAATCTCTCTCCTTGTATTAAAAGAACACAAACAGTAGTGGTTGCAGTCACCAGCTGGTTGATACTTGTTTGTCTACAAGGGAATATCGCTGCCATCTCAGGCTCACATGCAGCCTGTCACCTCTTCCAAGTAGCACTGTCATCTAAGCAGCTTCTTGGAGTAGCTTATAGGATCTCTCCTGGTAGCTATCCTTTCCCAACCTTTTTTATTGGGAATTAATTAACACATCTAGAGCTGTGTTCAAGGGTAAGCTTAGGGCTGCTGACATCAGTCCCCTTGGGAGTGAATTCCCTATTGAATTCTTACAGGCAGAGCAATGCACCTCCTTCTTGACAAAAGGACCCCACTCCTTACTCAGCCCCAGAACCACCCATCACACTCACTGGGTGGTTTTTCCACCTGCTTCCATGACCACCTCTGAAGCATTCACAAAGACCCAAACCTTGGTGCAAGGCTAAAAGCACAGCAACCTCAAATGCCAGCAAGGCCTCTATTTCAGACACAGCAGCAAAGCAGAAGCTATTAGAGGACACAGCCCTCAGCTCTACTCACCAGGCACTATTTTGAGGCATGACTTCAGGACACAGGTGAGGCAGTGCAAAGGGTCACTCTGTGGCACACTGATTTACGCGGCTGTATTATGGGCTGTTGGAAAACTTGCCGCCCTAATAGGTGCTAATGGCAAGGAGAGGGCTGGAAGCCTCCATTAAACACCCACGTTTGTCCTGCCAGCATCTGCTAAGCCATGACAGAGCTGCTGAAGCATGTCAGTCTGTGCCAGGGATACCCACGCTACCGCGCCGCGCTCACGCACTGCATCCCGGGAAGCTGCTGCACGTGGAAGCGATACAAACTGCAGTCCCTGCACGCTGCCAAGCGGCCTCGGAGGGGGCAACTGCCCACACGTCGATCCAGCTCACCGCTTCCAGGAATTCATTTCTCAGAAAGGGAAAGAGAGGAGAGCCACGTGCTCCTTCCAACCTACCCCAGCAATGAAGCCGGGGAGCAGCCCTGCCTCTGAGGCGGGCTGGGGACTGCAGGCTGCACACAGCCGCAAAGATCCATTCATTCCCCACTGCGAGCCATTTACATTTAAAAGACATTCAAAACTATTTTTTAAAACCCCATTCATCCAGAAGAGCGGTAATTTCAGGTTGAGATTTCAGCTCTCATTAGCTACGTGCAGACCCGGGCTCAGCCCGCTGGGAATATTTATTTATTCATGTGATGAAGGAGGAAGTCACGCACAAACCTCAGCATCACGATGAATGTGTGACAGGAGGGACATGCCAGCAGTGGGACACGCTGACAGCTTCACTGGGTGGCTCACGGCCTCATGCTAACAGCAGGAATTTTCCCAGGGGTTTGCTGCACAGGGCACGGCCCAAAGCTGCCAGACCTGGTGAGGACTGCAAACAGACACCCACCCCCAGCACTGCTGCATCTGCACGCACAGGGAAACACGATGGGGAGCACAGGGCAGCCCGCAGCCAGGCAGGCTATGAGGCTGTGATTTGCCCATACAAGGACAGAGCCCAGCGAGGCTCCTCGAGTTGCTAGCTCAGGCATTTTGAGCTGTCCATAGGGGGGTCAAAAAAGGGTGAAAAGTTGTGCTTAGAGAGAATCCAGAATAATTCAGGAAAAAGGAGATCTCACAGAGGAAGACATGAAATTCAGCTGGAGACGAATGGACTATCAGCCAGAAGGTAAATGTTTTCTTTATCCTCTTCAACTCATGGAAGATAAATGGACAAGCCTTAGGTCTTTCCTACCCCAGGGAATACATGACCTGAGCAAGCACGTAAATAACAAGCTGGTGAGAGAACGCACTGTGCTCAGGGAAGTGCACACCACCATGCTCCAAACAGATGCTCATCTCATTAACAAGATGCCCAGGATGAGAAGGGAGAACAAGCACAGGACTGAGAGAAGCCTAGAGATGCAGGAGCCCAAGGTACGGGTCTCTGCAAGCTCCCTGTCCTCAAGACCAGGTGACCGCAAGACCAGGAAGAACAAGAGCCGTTGGGCTGGAGGTGAAATACCAGCCCTGTGCTCTCTGCACTGAAGTCGGATGGTTTGGGAGTACCTTGGAATGATGGATGCTGAGGGGCACAGCCTGGAGCAAGGAGCAGGAGGCAGCACATTGCCCCCCGGACACCAGGGCAGCAGCCAGGATGGGTGACGCTGCTGCTGTGTCCCAGCACAGAGCTGAACCTTGGAGGGATGGAAAAGGCCCATTAAAAAACAGAGGTCAAGGTAAAGACCCCGGTGGTTTGGCTAACAGCTGCAGTTAACGGGTTCACTAGCACTGCATAAACTCAATTTTACATCAGACAGTTAGTGCTCCCTTATGTTGTTACATCTGGACGGGAAAGGAAGATGCAGGGAATTACTTCTTTAATGGATCACGCCATTAGGTAGTGGGACTACCTGGTATGCTGCACCGAGGCTCAGCTTCTGCAGGGCTGCTTTATTAAACACCCGAAGCAGCTGCTCTAAATCAGGCTCCTTGGCTCTAAGTGATTCCAGGACGTATATTTGGGTATTGTCAATAACCCTGGAATGGAAACAATTTCTGTCTGGAAAAATCATAAGCCACCTCCAAGAAAGCTATTGCTTCTCCCTGGAGAGGAGAGAGGGAAAACAAAGCTGCAGAACTGTAGCATGCATGTGAAGAAAAGCCAGCAGGAACCATTAAGCTGCATCAGCTAAATTTAGGATGCTCACACGCAGCTCCGTGAGCTCTGTCAGTCAATGCTCAGTGAGAAGCTGGGATGGTGGGTGCGGGGACCAGGCCTGATGTGGCCAGAGGTCTGTGCGACATCTTCCCATTCACTCACCTGCTTTTTGGAGGGAGGAAAGGAGCTCTAGGCATATCCAGGAGTTCTTGGAGATGCTTGAGTCCTGGTGCTCCCCAGAGCCCTCCCTGCCGCTGCATCTCACATTCTTCTGTTCCATCGTCCAGAAGTCAGACCATGGGACTCTTCTGGTCCCATCACTAAAAGCACTCCTCTCCCACCCGCAACTCTTCCTTCCCCCTAAAACGCTCCACCTGAGGGGGCAGAAAACGCTGCAACCCAGTTATCACCAAGACGGGATGCCTTTATTTATTTATCTCAACGTAAAAAGAAGCGCTAAAAATAGCTGCAGGAACAAAAAGGGAGCATTCTGCAGCTGACTTGCAGATAGCAACTGTCATACCCAGCACGGCCCCAGGGACAGGGCTGCTGCTCCAGAACCATCTCATACTGCCAAACAACAGCACACCAAGAAGATTAACAGGTGACACCTGTCAGCCTCTTGTCTAAAGGGCACAAATCCTCCGCCCAGTGAGGGCTGCACAGCCTTTTGAACAGGGAAGAAATTAATTACCTCTCCTCCAGCACTCTGCTTTCACAAATCATGATTCATGGGCCCTGCTTTGTCACAGCTGACTGGGAATGATTTTAATGAAGTTAAAGATTAGGGGGTTGGCCATGGAATTGGTTTTAAGTAAATGTGACTCTGGCTATTGACCTGAAGGTGTGGGCAGGATGGGGCAACCCAGGGGGCGACAAGGGCGAGGCGAGGGCAGCGTGCTGGAGGACTTGCACAAGGCCTTGGCTGCACGCAGGGGGCCAAAGCAAGGAGTGCAGGGCCACAGCAGCACCCAGGGTGCGATGGAAGCTGGCGTCTCTGGGCCCATCAGCGCGGTCTGTGCTGAGCAGCACCAGCAGAACGCTCAATAACGCTAATCCTCTTCGCAGCCCGAGGCTGATTTTGCCCAGGCTGCAAAATCCGCTCCAGACGCACGGATCATACGGATGTTTCTAAGAGCAAGCCACGAACCAC
The DNA here is from genome assembly GCF_002078875.1 of Numida meleagris. Lineage (NCBI taxonomy): Eukaryota > Metazoa > Chordata > Aves > Galliformes > Numididae > Numida > Numida meleagris. The sequence goes on along the minus strand of NC_034427.1, from coordinate 5,069,591 downwards.
GCTGCAAGCATCACAGCCCCGGCAGCAGAGCCGGCTGGGGGCAGCGGGGACAGGCGCTGCTCTGCAGCCGCTCGGGCAGCCACGAGAGGGAGCCACGAGCCAACGACCGCCCGGGCTGCGCCTGCAGCGCTGCGAGCCCAGCCCAGCCCAGCACAGCGCGCACCGCCCTGCCCGCCCGAGAAGGGTGCCCGCACACACACAGGGGCTGCTGGGAGACATCCGTGTGCGTTCTGACCGGGGTTGAGGTTGCCCAGTAGTTGTGTCCCCCCCCCCCCCCCGGTTTTGGTTAAGTTTTTAAGCGCAACATCCTAATCCTGATTATTTTGGAAATCTGTGCAGCGGTTTCTGAAGACTGTGCTCCTGTGTTAGGTCAGGGCACGTGAAATCTGTCCTCTTCAGAGTAATTCAAGAGCGGCTTAAAGGCTCCCAGCCAGCTGCTGCTCTTTTAAGGTAGCAGCCGTTCCTGGGCTGCCTTTCCCATGCACACGCCAACCATCAGGCAGTCAGATACCCTACAGCAAGCTGCTCTCCTTCACATGTACTCAGACAGAGAATGAGTTACTTGAAATTTGCTTGTAAACTGCTCGGGATCTGAACGCCTCCATGGACAACACTGACTTCAGAAGAAACAGCACGAGGAAAATTCAGAGCACCTGTGCTGATCCCTCTCTTACTGCAGCCGTGGCTCCGCTCGCCACACCACTGTTTGCTGCATATCCAGAGATACACTTAAGGAAAATGTATCACGGATTTCTTCCCTTGTCCGTGTGGAGTTTGTCTGACCTCTTTTCTACATCTATTTTTAAATGACTTCTCGGATTCTGTATGCCAGGTACTACCACTGTGCTGCTGCAGATGTCTGCAGAATCCACTTGTCAAGACCACGCAAGACTCGTAAGGAACAGGGCAGGGAAGCACCTCCCCAGGTCACCAGGTCCTCGCCCAGCCCTGAGGCCAGAGCAGTGTCTGTGCATCCTTACCAGAGCCACTTGCCCAGCCTGTTCTGAAAACCTCCCTCCCTGGACAGTTTGCCCCTGTGCTTTGCTTTACTTTTTCCTTCCCAGTCATTTTCCTATCAGTCCTCAACATCATTTCTGAGTTACCAACGTGAAGCACAAGCCAGTCTATTTCCTTTCCTTAGCTCTTGGTACAGTTTTTTTTTTTTTTTTTTAACTCTCACTTTCAGGACATCAGGGCTGGTGTCACTTGCACCAACCTGCAATGGCTGCATAGCAGCTGCTGTGCAAAGAAATGCAGAGCGAGGCATTCACCTCTCAGATGGGTGCAAGGCCCCTTTGGTCAGGGAGTTCTGGCGAGACAATAAGAGTGTTCTGAGATGTTGTGCCCTCTTTCCTTGGACCAAATCCTCATAACTCTTTCCCATCACAGTTGTACACTCTGAGTCCTTGGCACTGCACCACTCCAGTTCAGCCAGGTGAGGACTCGTGAAGCCAGAAGCTCCTTTCAGAAGACAACGTTCTGCCTTGTGCTTTTCACCATTTATTCACACTGTCCACACAACTGCCTATTTGCCATCAGCCCAAACCTACAGAAGTTACACACTTTTAAAGAACTCCATCCACGGTGCCAAGTATTGACATGGAGCTCGCTTGGGCCCTGGGCACTGCTGGGCTTCAGAAAGCATTATTGTCTTCTCATAAGTATTTTCTAAAACACTTTTTTTTTTTTTTTTCTCCTTTTAGTGCACAAAGTGGCAATCAATAAGCAAGCTGCCCAAACGCGGCCACACAACGGAATATGCAGCTGTGGTTTAACCTGCACGGCTGGATGAACAGATTTGCTACGCATCCAATATCTCCTGCATGAAGAAGGCCTTCAGCTGTCTTTAAAAAACTGGGACAGGAAGGCATAGTTCATCCAGAAGAAATTGAGAAACAGTCTCTTCTGAGAATGATAATATATTCAATAGTTATTTTATCTGAGCAGAAAGAAAAAGGCATCAGAACTCCAATTTTAGGAAGCAGGAACGTTCTGTCTAACGATCACAATCATCCACACTGCTCTTTTGAATAGCATCTATCACACACAAAAGCCAAGTTGCTATCTGCCAGCCAAGGACGAAGGCAGAACTGGTTAATTCAACATCACCAGCCCCTACCTTTGAAATACGTACAGTACACATTAGGAATTATTCCTGCAATGCACATCTGAGTACAGCACCATGGGCCTGGGCACACAGCCCCGTACCCTGTCAAAATTGATGCGAGTGCTGCAGGAGCCTTTGCTCTGGCTGTGACAGCCATGTGTGAGCCCCGCTCCCCACAGCACCTGACGTGGAGCTCACAGCACCAACCACACAGCTCTGCTCAGCCTGACAGCTCCGTCTCTGCCTCCCAACAAGCTCCGCTCTCTCCTGGCCACTCCGCTTGCTGTAACATTTTTAGCACTGTGACGTACTGTCTTATGTGCTGTAACACGCTGTACTCCGTTTGTGCATGCTTCCGTCTGCTGTATGAATTCTGCCACTTAAACTGTGCTATAAAAATGAGGCAGGGAATGGTGTACCAAGGCCTCCCCCCACTCCTTCTCCACCTCACCAGGCAAGCTCCAGTTCCACAGCTTGTCTCAGCCACACTCAATAAAGACACCCGCTGCCAGCAGCGGTTCCGCCTGTCCCCTGGTCACTGCAGGTGGGATTCCACGCATTCAGCCCTGTGACAACATGGGCACATCCTCTCCGAGCCATGCTGGTCAAGCTGAACAGCACAGAGACCTGCTGCTGCTGAACAGGCTGACTCATTTATTAGGGTGCTACAGAAAACAATTCTCCATGCCTTCCCTGATTTCCAGCTTAAGACCTCCGGGTCTTGGTTTCCTACAGCCAGAACTGTATTAACAACACACTTCTTTTAAAAGACTCAGATAAAAGAAAAGCCCTAAAGGTAATTTGTCATAAAAGAGACTAGAAGTCCCTTGGCTATGAACACCAAAAAAGAGGCACTCTGTGAATAGCTACAACATGAATAATTCAGATGGTGCTTTTAGGGATCAAGCGTTCTTGTGATTTTGGAGTAACAGTGGTACCACTGCAGATCTCCGGGTGAAGGACAGAGAACCTGAAGGTGGATAGGTGGTGACAAGGCACATCAGTGCTGTCTCCAGCTTCCTCCCGATTCCTGCTTCACAGTAAAGCAGACAAAGGCAGGCAGCACAGAAACTAGTTCCCATTGGGGTTGCTCCCTCACAGACACCCATGGGAGAATCAGAGCAAGCTGTGGTTTGCAGGCACAGCAAGAGCCAGAACACAAGCGAGAGGCACAGGATGCCCACATCCAGCAGGTAGCTGCCTTCAGCTCATCACCACAGCAGGGCAGGGGGAGCAGGTAAGGTGATCTTGTGATGGGAAAAGGGGCAATGATGTGGCTAACAAGAAGCTTCCTTGCTGGACAGGCAGGCTGATCTCGGCAATTACAAGAACACACCTCAATGTTTTTGATCCTCGTCACCCGCTGGGCCTTTCTAGGGCAAATATCACCTCAGCTCTCTGTAAGTTAATCATCTCTGCAGTAGCCAGCAAGAACAAAAAACCTGACAAGTAGCATGTATTAGGGACCACAGCAGCTAGCAGCCTTTTGTTCCAGGCCCATTTTTGTCTTTCTGCTCCATTTTCAGAAAGAAAAGTGGTTGGCGGGAGTAAGTTATACATAAGTCCAGAATCTGCTGCTTTCTGAATGTCGCAAATGGTCTTGTGCAGCTGCAACAAAACTCAGCCAAAACAAGATGTAGGTTGTGCAAGAGCCAGGACGGAGCTGCTGAATCCCTAAGGTGTATTTGAGAGTTACTCCCCCCTGCCAAATTCCTTCCCTGTGGTGATACTGGTGCTGCCATGGGACTGCCTGGAAGGCACATACTACGTGGGGAGCTGCCCTCTCATGCAGGTTGCTAAATATGTACTCAGAAAATACTGCTACAGAAATCTGTAACCACTAGGAAGGATGGTCCGGATGAATTCTGAATGGAAGTATCTGTGTGTGATCTATGGAGGATGAAGAAAGTAAGACTCCGAGCTGAAAGATCACACCGTAATAAGATACAAGTCCTAGAAAGTGTAAAAAAGCCGTCCAAGAACCAGTCTGTTGTGAAGAACAACTCAGAAGCCACAGTAAGGGCGAGACAGATGGTGTTCCTGGTCCCTGCAGCATGCAACCCGGGCTGGCAGAGCATGCCGATGCATGAGGCTTGGCGCAGGCACATGGAGCCAGGGGGAGAAATCTAGAAGCCTGAATGACTGAAAACAGTTTTGTTTGAAATAAATATCACCTTTCCCTTCTATAAGGTCTCACATTGAGTTTTACTATATTAATTTCCTATACTAGTACGCAACCACTGTGCAGGATAAAAGCTGAGTAACGTGGTTGGGGAAGTTGTTGGTTTTTTTTTTATGGCAAAAAATTCAGTGGAGCAGTGCACTGACATCATCAGCACTCCCTGGCAAGCTGTATGAGCTCACATTCCAGGAGACACATCCTGCAGATCAGCTTTTGAGCAGTGCTGCTCAAAATCATGCACTATATAAAGTTCTTCGATCGTGATTCTTTGCGCTGGAGCGGAGCAGCTGGAGCAAGCGGCAGTGAACACAACAGCAGCCGCTGAGCATCATCTTTTAAGAGCACAGTTGGTTGACTGAGAGCAGGTAGCAAAGTTTTGCTGAAATGTTTGCTCACTTCAGTGGATCAACTTTGGGAGTTGTCATTTAGTCCTTAAATTGAAGAGGATCAGGAAAACAACAAACTCTGGAAAGAAGCTCTTTTGGAAAATGGTGTTTTGAATCCATCTTCTTCCCTCCTGTGTACATACTGAAGAGGTACATGGGTAGGAGGAACCAGGGTAACCTCATGCTGCTGAAGATCTGGTTTCTGACAGCCTCCGGCCTAGGACTATCTGCGTGAGCCAAAACCCAGCAATGAAAAGAAAATAAACTTGCCACAGCTAACAGTCATATGAATCTTCACTGTGCTTCCCTGGGAATGCATCTACAGCAAACAGGAGAAGCCAAGAGAAATGTGATTTAGCAGAATAAATTTCTGCCCCTTGAAGCTATTCCCCAAACACTTCCTTTCTTCACCATGGGAAAAGAAAGCAAAGAAACTCCCCCTGCACCACGTTCCAGGAGAACAGGGTCCTCCAAGCTCCTTGTACTCACAGTCCTGTTTGTTATCAGCCGTGGTTCAGACAGATGACCACAATTCCCACGGGCTCTACAAGATCAATTATCCCACCTGGGAACAAAGAATCCAGGAATCCCTTATTGCACACTTCAGAGAAGTGAGAGCAGGGAGCATCCCATCCCGGCACAGGGGTTGGTGAGGATGCTCCAGCAGTGATGCAGGTTTGAATACCAAACGTCAGACATGTTCTAATAAAGACATTTGGATTGCAGTGCAGGGTTTTTCATTCTTTGCCACACTGATAGCTACATGCTGCTTGCCTTCAGGGTGCTGGTATGGGTGCAGCATTGCGTTGGCAGAAACATCCTCTCTCCAGGGAAAGACCAGCCAAAGAAGCCAGCATATGCAAGGATAGGATACAGAGAAGTATACCCCTTCCCTGGAGGATAAGCTATGTAAATACAAAGGGAAAAATATTTCACTCTGCATGAAAGCAAATTCTTGCCCCACAATGCCAAGGGACTGAACTTAATCACCAATCCTCTGAATCTCAGAGCAGAGGCAGAACTCCAAGCCACAGGACTGTGGTGGTGTAGATGGAATACATCCCCCGAGACAACAGCTCACTGAAGAGATAAAGTACATCATGGCTTCAGAGTGACAAGATTGCTATCGCAGCCTGCGCCTCATTACTATTTCCAACCTTCAGCACAGACCTGTGATGCCTTTCCAGGATTAGCCTACTTCCAAAGCTAAAGAAAGTATCTCTTAATTTACAGCCTGTTACTTATTTAACACCAGAACTGCATTAATTATTTGAGGGAGCCTTTGGACTACCCTGGTATTCTACTGGTGCAGTGTATGTGGAATATCACACGGGACTCAAGAGTGTGTATTAGAGTGAAGCCGAGCATGGCACCAGGCTTAATCAGAACACGTTTCAGGTGTGTAAACATTCTGGTCTCATACCCAGAAACATGGAATCTTGAGATATATATTGCCTACCCTTTTTTAATACTGTTTTTTTTACCCACTTCTGAGATTACCATAAATGGCTGTCATAATCAGATGATGATAATTTCCACATATGGCTTCAAATAATGGAAATACAGAAAACAGAACTAAAGACAAGTCAGTCCCTGAAGTTCTCCATCCTGATGCTTTGCATTCAGTTACTAATGCAACAAAGTGAGTTATAACTTCTTGGGGTCAAAACCCAGTTCTAAAATACATTTTTAGGACACTAACTCAAATCCAATAGAAAAAGTTTGTTAACAAAAACTTGTAAAAATGGTTTTTAAGCTTTAGCATCAGAATCATTTTTTTGCCACTTGCATCATTTTCATCACCTTTGCACACTTTTTTTGTTTCCCAAAACTAAAAGGTATTTTGAAATAGGGGAAACAGAGAGCTACTGAGCAATGCTGAAGACTACTGGCTTATAATTTACTACCAGTAATGAGCCTCAGTTATTCACCCTGAATTATTCTTCTAAAGGCAAAGCCATTAAAAGTAATGGGTATCAGCTTCAGCTCAGAATAATGAGGACACTTTAAAAAAGTATATAAACAGCTATAAGTATGTGCCAGCTACGCAGGAAGAGGAGCGATTTGCTCTGCCCTAATTGGATGGGCAGTATACCCGCAGGATAAACAAGTCAGACACACACATCTATCACACTGGAGGAAAACTAACGGGTGTAAGAGCAGAGCACCTCACGAGCAATCATCCAGCCCACTTTCGGTGACTTACTTCCCCTCCGATCCATAGCTGTTCATGCTGTCCTCAATGGATTCGTGGCTGGCCTGGCGCACGGTCCTGCTGGGCATTTCCACAGCCAGCCCTGTTTCTGTGCTCCTCTGGATGGCTCCTTTGAGTCTCCGACCATCCCCATCTAGAAACAAAAGAGAAGAAGGGGCAGTTAGCCATTGTGCTCAGAGCCTTTTGCTGTAACAGAGCGAAGAAGCAGAGAAGGCCTTCCAGAAGATCAGCCTGGCAGCACTTCGCTCTCACACTGTGTTCTGTTACTCAGCCTCCTCAACTGCTCCCAGCCATCTCTGGAACAAAGCCCGACATCCAGCAAGCCAGTGCCCAGCAGAGACTCAAAATATACATACCACCCTACCTACCTCAAGCATTTATACCAATTAATTATGCATTGAGCCCAGGTGCATACAGGCACGCAAGATGGCTCTACGCACAGAGCTACCCAACTCATGAGGACAAGCAACAATATCCACAGGCAGACCGAGGTTTGCAGTGTGACCAAGCCCTGACACATCTCCTAAATCCCACAGCAACTGTGAGGAGCAGCAAAGAGCCACTGCCCCACGTCAGCAGGGAAGGAGAAGGCCAGGCAGCACCAAGAGTGCTGAAGGCAGGAACCATCCCAGATGGACAAGAGGAGAATAGATGGGTACAGCAAAAACATTCCCCGATGTTGGCACTTGGGATGGCATCAGCAAGGAAACCCCACAGAGAGCACCATTCCCACTGCACACTCCCTGGGTCAGAGCGCAGGGAATTAAGGAGGATCTCTTCCCTCCTGGGTGCAGCCTTCAGAGGCTCAGCCCTCTGAAATTAACAGCTGCTATTTTCATCCTTCTTCTCTAGCAGTCTGTTTCTTAGAACAAACCACGTTATGTAACGAACATGTAATGAATATCATTACTATTAATTGCTTTAGCTGGTGCTAGGAAGCTCCAACCTTCATCCCACATATAGGACTCATCCTGCACCACATCAGCTCCAAGTCTTCTGAACAAAGTGGAATATCTAAATCCATTGAAAGGTGTCCATCTGCTGATTTGGATTCAGGCAACAAACCTCTAACCCACCATTATTTCCCTTATCTTACTTTTTGCTATCACTGCAGCAGGCTCTGATGGCACCGAGGAGGGAATGCAACACTGCTAAGTCACAGTGCTCTCAGCAACCCACCAGGTTCTTAGCACCCCCCGCAGAAGAAATGACGTAGCTATTGAGTCTGGAGAACTCAAGTTCCCCAAATATTGAAGAGAATAAGTCATTCCCAGCCACTTTAGAGAAACACCAGGATATCTCTAAGAAACTCTCTAAAAGATCCAGAACACTCACTTATGTAAGCAAGCTACTTGACCTGAACGCATTTTTCTTTGGGTCTTGATCTAACAGGCATTTTCATAAAAATAAGAAAGATATTCAAAACACTTCTAATCCTACTTCTCCTATTTTACCTGCAATGAAATGCAAAGACAGCAATTTTTCTGTAAACTCAGCTACAAAGTCCCTTTTCCTCCAGTACCCCGAGGTTTCCAGCTGGGTGAGCACGTTGGCCCCAGGGCACTGTACCAGCTGCCATCCCCACATATGGTGCTGCATGTGCCTGCATGTCCCCGTGGGCTGACGGAATAGAATATATATGTTCTGCGTTAACATTAACTACAGTTTGTATTGTTTGTCTGCCTAGAGCAACGCATGAAGCGTATTGTATAAATCAGGAAGTCACACAAACCTAAAGCAGATATTTTTTAAAGAGCTTTCAAACTCCAAACCTTCAGGCAAGAACATTAATACAGGCATCAGCAAAAGCAAAACCTAAACAGCCTTACCTACCTCCCCAGCTGCTGCAGAATTGCTCCCTTTGATGCGGCTTTGACAAGCCCTGTATGGTTTGCTTTGGTCCCTGATGGGGTTTCTAGGTTCCCTTCAGAGAACACCCCACAGCCCGCAGGCTGACCTGACAATCCTTGTCATTCCTCACACTGACCTCCACAAACAGCCTTTCCTCCATCCACGTCTGCCAGTTCCCACCCCACCTCTAGGGAAGTGCTCCCTGCTCACATCCTTCTGCATCTGCCGGGTCAGCTGTTATGAGAGCCTTGCTAGGCAAGCAGATCCAAAACGACTAATTGACACACACGTAGAAATCAAACAAGGAAAACACGTTCACTTGCCCAGACATAGAACATCTGCTTAAAAAGCCTGGGTGAAAAAAGATCTCTAGATGATTTCTCACCTGGAGTATTGTGTCCAGTTCTGGGCTCCCCAATACAAAAAAGACAGGGATCTCTTTCCAAGAGTCTAGCGGAGGGCAACGAAGATGATAAATGGCCTGGAGCACCTCTGTTATGAGGAAAGGCTGAGCGACCTGGGTCTGTTCAGCCCTGAGAAAAGAAGACTGAGAAGGGATCTGATCAATGTCTGTAAATATCTAAGGTACAGGAGGCAAAGGGATGAGGCCAGGCTCTTTTCAGCACTGTGTGGCGATAGGACAAGGGGAAATGGCCACAAACTGAAGCACAGGAAGTTCTGCACAAACGTGCATAAGAACTTCTTCACAGAGAGGTGATGGAGCACTGGAACAGGCTGCCCAGAGAGCTTGTGGAGTCTCCTTCTCTGCAGACATTCAAGACCCTCCTGGACACTGAGCTGTGCAACCTGGTCTAAGGAGCCTGCTTCGGCAGGACGTTGGACTCAATGATCTCTGGAGGTCCCTTCCAGCCCCTACAATTCTGTCATTCCCTGAACTAATTAGACATGCATGCTTAGAAGACTATGCATCCGCATCTGAGACCAACACAGTGGCCTGGGGCAGAACATGGCATGACAGTAAGCCGAGGTGTGCTTGCTGCTTTCTGTCACCCATGCTGACTCAAAGCTGGAGGCTGGGGCACTGACACTGGCCTCTGCCACCATGCTCAGCAGGGCACAGGGCAATAAGAGGAGGGAAACAGGCAATTCTGAGCTGCTCTCACTTGCTCTTACTGGCTCCCTGCATGTGGGCAGTTTTCCAATATTCCTGATCACATTCACAGCTATGACACATAGATATTCTTATTTAAAATAAAAAAGGATAACGATAATGGAGAAACCCTGGAAAACAACCAGGAGTGGGTCAGATGCAAAGGATGAGCTGCTACTGCAGCACCAAGAGTCTTTCATCCCTCCCTCCTCCCCAGGCATGGACACACATTAACTGCTGCAGCTAACAAACTACCTCCTGTCACTTTACAGAAAGTTTCTCCAGCCTTGTTCTCCTTCAGTCTTCTTGCCAGAAATATCCCTTGAACAGAAAGGGCTGAACGTGATATGCCAAAAAGGCAAGCTCCAAACCACTGCAGCCCAAACCAAGACTGAAACAGGCTAAGGGCACGCCATGAGCACCAGAGATAGGGGACAGGCTCCTAAGCTGCCTAAACCCTTCAGTCAAACACTGCCTATGGTCAGAACACAACAAGAATGTTATTTTACCTCCCTCAGTCAGGAGAGAAGAGCAGATCAGAAACAACATACACAGAAAGAGTTGGTGCAGAATGAAAACAGTTATGTACACCTGCACTGCTTGTCTGCAGGCTGAAAACAGTCAGAGGCAATGGTCACCTCCCCTGGCCAATGCAGAGAGTCACGCAGGGCTGTGCCTCCTCCCTCAGCTGAAGTCTTGTGCTTTGCAAATCACACAGGTAGATGACAAAAACCCGGAGCGCTGCCTGGCAAAACCATTCGTCTTCATTGTTACAAGAGTGGTATTGTGATCTTCTGCAGCGCCTCTAGATTTATTCCCTGCACCTTTTCCAATTAAGCAGTGAACACTGAGGGTTATGCAGCTGGGCAAGTGCACAGGGCAGCATGCAGCTGAAGATCTGGGTTCAGAATGACCTTGGGAAGGAGAAATGTTCTGCTCGAAGGCACCCAGCACCACACGGATGCTAAGCGCCAGAAGGGACCAGCAGACCCTTTGCCAAGCTGGCTGTGCTGGCAGGTGCTTCCATTTTGCTACTTCGTGCTCCGCTCAGCCAAACAACTCACATTTAGCTAAAGAATATCTTCTATAAAGGTATCCACTCCAGACTGGAAGATAGCGAGATGCAGAATCTGCCGTTTGCCTGTGCAGTCTATTTTACTGCTTGATATTTAAAGATGCGACTGAAGTTTGCCTGGCTCCAGCTCTCAGCCATCAGCTTTTAAATGCCCTTCCTCACCACGAGGGCTGCTTTGTGTTCTCACTAGAAAGGCTCTTCTGCAGCATAATCAAGTCATCTCTCAATCTTTTCTGACAAGTTAAACAGACCGAGCTCTTTATGTTTCTCATGCACTGGCATTTTTTTTTCCTCCTGCCCTTGAATCATTTTAATGACCTTCCCAGCTTTTAAACACCCTTCAGAGAACAAGCGCACAGAACTGGAGACTGCATTTTATCACAGAAAAATGGACGGAGGTAAAATTCAGCTGGTGCTCTCATCTTGGCTGCTGCTGTTTGTGGCTCCCAGACCACAGCAAGCCCTTGGCAGGGCAGCACTCTTCACCTGGATGCTGTGCACTCTGTGTCTGTCCTGCTGCTACGACCCTGGAGAACATGACATTAAGAGATAGGTAACAAACAAAAAAAAACATTTATTTTAAAGGAGACAACTTAGCAAACTGTCTATACGGCTCTATGTAACTCACCTACTCTCAGTACTACTTACTATCTTGGCAACATGTACGTCGCCTGTGAATTTAGTCAGATATGTTTGCTCCAAACCAAATGAAAATGCTGAATAGCAGCAGACCTTTAACACAGCTTCCTGTCTTAGAGGATTTTCCTTGCCAAGTGCTTTTTGAGCACTGAAGAAAGTTTGTGGTCTATTTAACACTACCACATTTTTAGGGTCATGTTGTTCTAGGACATAACCCTTACATATGCATCACATTTACCCAGATACCTGCTTCTACTATAACAAGGGAAAAAAAGGTCTGAAAAGACCCATTTTTCCTCAGTCTTTCTTGACTTACATTAATTATATTTCCATCATTTTGTTCTTTATTAATTAAACCTTATTCTCATGATTCTCCCAGCTCTGTCTAGGAGTGACATCAGACCACCAAACCAGCAGTTTCTTCTAAACGAATCGGTGATGGATGGAGAGGTGGCCATGGTGCACAGCATCCTTTGGAGTATCTTCTTCCTCAAATACATTTTCATTTGCCAACTGCACTGAGAGGCATCTCGAGGATGATGCAGCTCCTGCGATACAGCTGACCTCCACCCAGAGCTGCATGTACCTTCATCTTGGGGGTGGGAAGTAAATACAGTAAAAAAGCCCCTATCTGTTCCCCAAGGAAACGGTGACCGTCTCTCATCCTCTCCTCCATATCACCTAACACAACTTGTTAAAGCCCTTTCTCTCTGCGACTGACAGGTCTCAGCGCTTGGAGAACATCAAGTCTTGAAAATCTATGCAAGTTCTGCAATAGCTCATTCCAAGGTCATGATTACATAATTAGCACTATCACCCGGGATTACACCACGATAGCTGGTTACTGAGCTGACGTTTGAGGGACAGCGTGCCCCTTTCACTATCCTTACATCACCTCTCATCACCTCCTGCTGCTTCCTTTCCCCCCCGCACAGGTGCTTGGTATCTTCCTTCTCTTTCCAGTTTGTTTTTCATTTTCTCCTCTGTTTGCTGAATGCTACCAACGCAAAAAGCATGATGTATGTGCTACAGGCCCTCCTACACTTTAGAATTAATTGCTATTGATTTAACCCTTAGATTAGGAATTGACTGAATTTCAACTCGATCAGCTTTGCTCCTAAATTAACCAGCTGCTTCCAAGCACAGAACATGCTAGAGCCAAAGCACATGACCCACAGCACCAGTGAGGCCACCCAATACACTTCACGCATCTGTCAGAACAGCCTGACTGGCTTTTTGCCTTCGCAAACTTGGAGTGCAAGGGGGGAAATCAGGAAGGGAAATCAGCTGGATGCTGACTTGCAGGTTGAACTTGCTCCTATTGCAAAGCTCTGGACAAAATAATAGCCCATCCTTTCCCAGCAGGACCAGTCCAAGCCTGAGCAAAGAGGATGCATTTCTGCTTGTGTTCTTACCCAAGCCAAGCAGCATGCATTGACTTGCATCCCTGCGTGCTGCAGGATATTGACCTGAGCACACTCAGCTCTCTGCCTTCACACCTGGATTCGTCAGGAAAGGAATTATCTGCTCTGCTCCAGAATGAAACCTGGGTTCAAAGCAACACTTAGACACCACTGAGGATCGACAGCCCCAGCAGGGGCACAGTGAAAAACCCATCTGACAGAGGCGATGCACCCTTCAGAGCATGCTGTGGATCATGTAGAAGAGATGAGCAGCAGAGATCTGCAGAGATGAGGGGAAAAATGAGACAGCAGCGTGCCTGCTGCATCCATGGCTCAGACAGAGTCCTGCAAGCTGCTCTATCTTCCACTGCCACTAGCTTCACTCTTAAGGTCAAAAGCTAAGAGGGGGTTCTTTCTTTTGTCTTCATGGAGGTTTGCCCCAGAGAAGAGATGATGTAAATCAGTCTGGGGCTGAAAAAGGAAAGCCACCGGGCACCCATCTGGATGCCATCACCTGCTGAGATCAGGAAGAAGGGTCCCAAGTCCAGCTGCTGCCCTTTGGCACACCTGTGGGCATACAGCAAAAGACACAGGGATGGGCGACCTTCACACCCCATGAGGTTCTGACCACAAATCAGCTCTGAGATTAATAGAATAACTGCACTGTTCGGAACAAAAGGAAAAAAATAAATCCTCCCCCAGCTGAGCACGAGCATCCAACATCTGTGCAGCCCAGGAGCATTGAGCAGAGCGGCTGCACCTGTCGGGTGCGCATCGCAGGCCTGCACATCAGTGTCTGTGTTCAGAGCAAGCCATGCTGCTCTCCTGCTGCTGAGGAAGAAAGACATACGCACTGGATTGTCAGCAGCTTAACGAGATGAACTCAACCTCATCATGCCTGGCAAGCTCTAACATCCTGCCAAGTATTCCCAACGTCGACATCCTAATGGAGTGTGAATTATGAGCACCTAAAGAGAGGCAGTTTGTACTGTGCTCCGGAACATGCCAGACTATCATCACAGCCTGAGTAATCCACCAGAAATGACAGAAAATGGCTGGGGATAAACAGGGGCACTAATCAGGCTGCTTGCTTCGCTCCCCTTGCCCTACTTTCAGCCGCTAACAAAGTTACACCCTTCTCTCCAAATGAAACAGAAAATCTTCCATGGGGTGGAAAATATATTTTAACACATTAATTCTTAATCTGTGTAGATTAAGTACATTCACGTGGCTGGAAAAGGACAATCACTCTTCCTTCTCCCATCCCGGTGCTTGCCCCTGCCTTCTCTCCCCTATCCCAGCAGGCACTGGCTGCACTCTGCCCAGACTCGTGCCAGCAAAACCACCTCTCCTGCCAGGCACAGGAGGCTGCAGGTCTTCATGAGGTCCTTACGTGCAGGCCTCCGCCACCTGCAGGATGCTATCCCCGAATGCAGATGGGGTGGAGCACCGGTACACCACTGGTTTTATGGCCTATCTTCTGAGATCTGTTTGTGAATGTTAGGCTCGGAAAACATGATACAGTTATTCTGCTCCATTTGAGGTTGAAAACTAACAGTTTCCACAACGCTATTTTTAATGATGTGACCTTTTTGGAAAATTCATCTGCGTAAGAAAGAATTAAGTGGCCAAAATTCTTATTTAGAGATTTCTAACGAAAGAATTCTGCAAAATTCAACAAATTGCACGTAGGCAGGAAAATGTAAGATCTTCTCCTTCACTGACAGAAGAGACAAAGCTAAGAAAGCAGAAGGTAAACACAGATATCCCACTTGCCAATGGCCTTTAAAGAGGTCTTTGACTATGGTAATAAAAAAAAAGTCTTATGCTTTTCACCACTAAAAAACATTACAGTACCATAACACTATGAAAACCGACCATTTCTTCCAGAGTATTTCGGGGGAACTGCTTGCAGCAAGATCTGACTCCTCAGAATTCTTTCCATGGTTCTCTATTTTGCGTGCAACTGCAGAATCCGAATACCTTTGTCTGATGGCTGGTTCTTCATTTTTGTAAGAAAATAGAACACGCTGCCTCCTTCTCTTCCCCCAGTCTGCCATGCTTCACAGGAAGGAGTCTGATTAAATGACGTGTCCGTATGCACGCAGAACATTCACTGCTGTAACAATTCCTCAGCAGCTTACCAATGAGACCCCAGCACTCTCTGCCTGCAGGCCCAGCTCTCCAGGGACAGAGAAGCACAGGACTGCTGATGCTGCAGCTCCCAGACACGTCCTTGGTCTTTCTCCACCTTCTCGTCAAGTGTTCAAGCAAAGATTAATTAAAAAAAAAATCCTTACTGTGGTATTTATAATGCATTAAGCTACATATACACATTGCACAGCAGTGAGGAGATCCATTCTTTCCACTTCTTGGACTTTTGTGGTCTAAGACTCCCCCAGAGTTTAACAGTTCCTCTTTGGCACTTGCCCATCCCTGGGGTCAGCTATCCGAGTGCACTCTGAGAGCAGGAAGGCTGAGCTGCTGGGCTTGGAGAACAGGTACGTGTGGCTCAGCCACAGGCAATAGGTAACAATAAATAACACAAATTATTTAACCACTGCATGGCAATACTTATTCCCTATTAAGTTGCTATACTACATCTGACGTTTTCCTCCAACGAGTGTTTTAAGGCAAAGTTTGTTAAGTTCAAAACCTAGAACTTTGCAAGCTATGAGATCTGGGCATGGAGAAAATAAGAAAGGCTGAGGGGTGAGCGGTTACAGTTTGTCTGCCAGGGCCATGCCAGAGCCTTCCTGCTGTTACTGCAGAAGGAGGGCCAGAGGCAGAGATCTGTGTCCCTGCCCTTGGAAGTCCTCCAGCAGCCCAGCCAAGTTATAAAGGCCAGGTCGGGATTTCTCCTTAATTACAAGAGTGTTGAACCAGAGCACTGTCCCAATTCTGCCATCCATCTTAAACTATTAATAACTCCTCATGAGGACGTTGCTGAAGTCCAGGGTCTGAAATATGAATGAGCCTGAGCTGCAGAATACCTCTCAATTTAGAAGAGGATCACGAAAATGAGGTGACTTCACACACACAAAAAAAAAAAAGCAGCTAGAAAGCATCACTATAAGAGAAGGATGGCATGAGATGAAAGAGCTGCCCTGCCCACGCTTTGCTACACCAGGGAGCTCTGCAAGACACTGTTCTGCCCTTCCCGAGTCCTCAGGGCAGGTAAAGTTTAGTTTTGGTACAGACTAAATTCAGAGGAAAAAGAACTGACAAGTCCAGATGTCTTAACAAGATTTTTTCCTTCTCTTCTGTCCCACTGAAGCTCTTCTAAGAGCAAGCCACTTTGTCAAACCCACATGTGCATGAACACAGTGAGCAATGGTCTTGACACAATGAATGAGTCATGCAATCTTTTGTTCGTTTGTTATAAACAATTAAGAGCATAGCCACATTTCTTTAGCAGGCGTGAAGCTACAGAGCCCTAATGTCATTCAGAAACTACAATCACAGTGCAGAATTGCACTTAGAATAGCATTTGATTTGTGTTCAGCTTGGGGTGTAATTACTTCATATTTTCCTTATGGAAATGAATGATCAAATTCACAAGGAGCTGACTTTAATTATACACACTGCCTAATAACTCGCGTCCATTTGGAAGCAATTATTTGATCCACTGTGGAAGTGGAGAGAGGGAGAAGGTGGTCTGGTTTCCAGGAGAATCAAACAACCCCAGGCATTCAGCTTCTCATTTCAGTTGCATCGGCTGATCCTGCCGCTCGCATCAGGCTTCAGCAAAGGTGCTTCCACGTAATACCCTCAGTGAATGCTGCGGGAAGCGAGAAGGCCAACACAATTTTCCTTTCTAATTCTACACACTGCTTTGACTCAGGTAAGATCATCTTCGACAGGTTCACAGCCACCAGTGCCTCCCGTGCCAGGCAGCTGCCACACACCCCACCAGGGATTACCTCAATGCAGCTCAAGGCCCTGGCTCTGCCTGCCATGGCCATGATTACCGGCTGCAGGCATCTCTGGGCAACTGGAAGAGAGGGGTCAGGCCTCCTGGGCCTGGGAGCAGGACAGGACCAGCCATCACAGCGGAAACTCCTGCTGCAACATCAGCAATTCACGGTTACTGCAATCAAAGTGGCCAAAGCCCCGAGTGACAGCACCAGGTCAGCAGCCCTGTCAATCACACTGCTCTGACAGGCATCTCCAAGTGATGACCAGTCAGCCATCAACCACAAAGAAACACTACTCAGTACCATGAACTGGGACACTGACATTTCATTAGCAGGCTCCTAGCAAACAGCACATGAATTAAAAAAAAAAAAGTCAAGCAAAATCTTTCTCATCCTGAACTAACAGAGATGCACACTGAGTCGCATCCCACTGAAACTCTCCCACAGACAAACATGGCAGACACATAGCTGCCTCCCACATCTGTCTCCTGCATGCATGGGAGGAGCACACAAAATAAAAATCCCTGATGATTCGAATTACCCAGTGACACATACATGGCAGCAAGCTCACCAGAAGCCCACGATTTGTGCCAAGTATTTCAAAGTGTATTTTGTAGGAGCAGGGATGAACAAAGTGCTGTAGAGCACCTCGCTGATTCCTCTCTCTTGACCTGGGGAGCAGAAATGAGAACAGCTGATGGAGAAATACAAAAGAAGTAACACTGGTGGTAAAGCCAGTGACAGTTCTGCAGACAGTGCTAACAGGAAGATCAAGCACGTGTCACAGAGCATCTCTATTTCGAGGGAAGGAAAGTTGTAACATGGGAAATTCTTCATAGGGCACGCAAGTAACACCTTCTCAGAAGAGAACACTGCACATTAACCTTGCTTACGAAGCACCTGTGTCTGCACAACTTGCTTCTCAGATCTGCATTTAACTTTTCCGTATGTATTCTCACACTTAAAGACTGGGCTGATGTAAAAGGCCTTGGGATTGCTTGACGTGGGCACTGGCTGGGCCAGAGAGGAGGTAGGAGCACCTCACACACTACTCAGAATGAGCTTCAGGGACCCCAGGACCCAACGTATTTACAGTCCCCAGTCATGAGTAAGAAGCACAAAGCAAACTCAGGAGCGAAATGCGTCCTCCTCTTCCACCTGCCCTCCGTCATCGTCCTGCAGAGCCACGCGTTCAGAGCTCCATTTCCTTGGTGACAGAAAGGAACATCACAGCAGCCTTCTCTCCAGCAAGCGGTGTGTAAAGATGTGCCACTTTTTTTTCCTTCAGTCTTTTGTCGCTAGGGAAGAAGGCTGAACTCAGAACTTACCACTCAGCAAAGATAGAAATAGATACCCATTACTTTTATTTAAAAATCGAAGTATCTTTGGAGCCTTTAAGCTTGTCCAGAGATAGCTAGCAAGTAAGGGATTCTAATTCATTAAGTTAAAAAAAGCCTTGCTGAAGTTCACCTTTAAAGATAAATTATACAATTTGAGGAGTTTGGGGAAAAACGCAGCTCATAAATTTAAAATCTGTATTGTAGATTCTGTTAATAATCTCTTTTGAAAAGCATTAGAAATGAAGATTACAAATTTAATAATGTAACACAGGGGAGGAATTATCCTCCTCCCCACATAAAAAGGCAATTTGTTCTTGCCTACAAATTGACTTTCTATTAGTGTCATTAAACCAGCATAATGTGCTAAAATTAGGGTCTGCCCCACCATGGCCCTGTGGCAACCCACGGCCAAGAACTTCTCATCCCAACAATTCAGAAGAATGCTAACGAGGTGAGATGGGCCTCCTTCCATTCATCCACACTACCGAGCAGTCAGGTCCCAGCGCTCAGGCTGCAACAGACTATTCATTACCTAAAGCTACTTCCACATTTCCCTCCCCTGCAGCTCACGCAATGGTTCCATGGATGTCCTGCCTGGTCTTCCCGCTCCATCCATGCCCAACACAACAGGACCCCTCCACCCCACAGAGCACCCACTCCTCCCTCAGATGCTCCTGTCCACCTCCACGTGTTCCTGGATGCAGCTGCCAATGCCCACGAGGAACTCACTCGGTCGGACTAAACCTTGTGCCCAGGGGGCTCCTCAAACAGGCAGTTACATATAAACAGCTCCATTGACAAACATTAAAATTGTACTGTTGGGTCCTCACTGTCCCACATCCCACAGCTCCAAGTTACTGATGGGTTATAACATTCCAACAACAAAATAAACCTCTGCTGGGGGTTCTCACCTTCGTGTTCATGAATTGTCCCAAGCCTTCAAAGCAAAGTGGCCGGCATTTGTTTGAGTGCTGAGGAGCAACGCTGCTCAGCGTGCCCAGGTGCTCTGTCAGCAGCAGGCTGGCATGCTGAATCAGCCTGGGCCCTCTGAGTGCTAATGGATGGCTGTGACAAGACGCGCCTTCGCTCTGTGACAGGTCACTTCTCAGGCTGTTGGATGACTCATTGCATGCAGTCATTAATATTTGCTTAAAAACCCCATTTACCTAAATGCTCAAAGAAGTTCAGTGGTTGGAATAATGGCAGAAAACAAATGCCAAGGAGACTTGTGATAAGCAAAGAACCCATTTGCAAGTCTGACACATGCAAAGAAAGCTCTTTGCAGTCTCCACCACCCCTGGATTTGCCTCGCAGCCGATGCAATCACTAGGTCACAACACGTGCGGATGCTTGGTGTGTGCCTTGTCCTTGGCCTGCTTACAGAAACGCTGTGTATTTTACTCCTGCTCTGCTACCCACTTCAGCCAGAGTAAGCTATAAGACCACATGTGATTTTGGAATCCCTACTAAATCATAGTTCTGTGGGTCCATGAATGACTGTCACATCTTTCTGGCACCCTGCAAGTCACTTTCCTTCTCCAAACGTCCTTCTGTTGTATCCCTTCTCTTTAGAAATTACTTTTTATCAAACACAACTTAGCCCCTTGGACATTATACAATATTTGTCTTTCATTTTCTACTATAGATACGTGACTTTCTCCCTTGCATTTTACTGTTGTCTAAAACAGCTTCCCATTCCAGAAGCTCCCCCGCCTTTGCACAGCTGCCTGATGAACTTGAAGCGTGACATTTTGTTCTTCACAGGGAGGCATAAGGGAAGCTGTAAGCCACTGCTGTGAGATGAACTAGAAAACACCGAAGGCAGCAAGCTCTTCCCACCAGCCAGCCCCAACACACTCAGCAGCACCCACTGTACATTGCGAGTACACTGCTTGTACTCAGCTACCAGTAACTCCACCAATCAAATCCAAAGGTCAGCGCTATGGAGCACAGACAAGCTTCTGTGAACAAGAGAGTTCCACAGACCCCTAAGACATCCTATCCTCATTTTTGACGCTCAGTTTCCTACTCCCACTTGGGTACTTGGATGCATCGGTCATAAAGCTGATCCACAATCCAATTGGATGTAAATCCTAGAAAGACTTTCCAAAGTACTGCAAAACCTCCTCTGAAGTCACCCAAACATGAGGCTGCCAATCAGCACCAGGATGGGTCAACATTTCGTTCCTAACTTTTGGCAAACAAATCCACTGAAGTGCAGGCAGGAAGCAAAGATAAAAAAGCAGGGAGGAATAGAGACCAAAGACATTTGAAGGGTTTATTTTTACCAAGTAATCAATACCTCCTAGCAGCCTTCCTCCTGCTCTAATAATGCCAGCAAGGACAGTAACCCATGGCAGTTTTGGTGCACTGGTCTACAAATATTATCTAAGTAGCAAAATTTACTTCAGGAGAGTAAAAGGAAAAAAAAAAAAAGAACAAAAACACATCGGGAAAACATTCCAAGTGACAGAGGCAGAGTTTAGGAGCTCTGGTTTCTGCACGCCCTGATCTCCCAACCATGCCATCCCTCTGGGAGCAGCCCCATGGAAATGGTGCAGCGTTCACACAAGACGTGCTCACACCCGCAGTCTGTGCTCAGCACACCCCTTGCTTTCACTCCGCACTGACACAGCTGTCCGAGCCAATCCATTACTAAATCAAAATGACAATAAAGCACTTGGAAGGAGATAAACTATTGAACTCACAGCAATCTAACGCTCAAAGACAAAACCGAACTGCAAAAGCTGGGAGCTGCTGACCACAGAGCCTGGTGTTCCTCAGGACAGTTCTACTGATGTGCTGAGGCTGACAGTCCAGTGAAAACCTGAAAGAGAAAATGCTGCACCTCATCTCTTCCTTAAAACGTGTCAAGTAATGACATCAGTTTTATCCCTTTGTAATCACTTTGGATATTCTCCTATGACTTTCCCATCTTCACTACACCGAAGGCAAGAGGTGGATGATGGGTAGATGGCAGCAACCTATTTACTGCATCTGAACTCAATTTGTACAGCCAGCCCTGCGTAAGAGTCTGCTGACATTTCTTATATGCAAGTATGGTCCTTGGGAACTAGACTTCTTTCATGGCTGGCTATTCCCATCAACTCCCATTGCAATGCAGCACAGGCATACGCCTCCAAGAGAGAACTGAAGTCTTTAATTCCTTCCTGCCACAAGCAGAACCATCCTGCACGGATGGTTGTCTTACAATGTAAAGGTTTTCCTATGGAAAGCATTATAAATAAACCATCCATAGATGATTTTTCCACCATTTGTGTTTAAGAAACACAGAACTACATTCAAAGATCCCAATTATAAAGCAGGGTGTAACAAACACATTTCTCAGGTAGCCGCCTGTCCCAAAGGGGCAGAATGCATTTCATACTGATGCATTTTATATTGGTGGCTATCTTTGAAGATTAACAGATTCCTCATATACACTCTGACGACACAACTGACAAGACAAAGTCAGTGCAGACATCACCTTGAGCGCTAATTACTTACAGCAGCTGCAGGCCATTTTCACCTCGGAGCCCAGCCTCTGACACACCATAAATGAAAGGTTAAGGAATATTAACAGCAACTTTTTTTTTTCATAGTAGCCAAGGCCGTGCACTCAGCCCTCTCAGCTGCACTCAGTTTCCCTAACTTCAATGCTCCCAATGGAAAAATTAGGTCAGCTTCAAATCTTCGGTCAAGCATCTCAGTGTGACAGGACGGCGCTTTGAGTTTCCATTGGCTTGCACTGATGTGATACCAATCCTGATCTTTAAAGCACACAACAATACAACAGCCATTCTCAGATCTGCTCTTCTGTGTCTCGAAGGACACAGCAGAGATGGGGAGAGACAGGCACTACAGAAAAGAGAATCTTCACATTTTGCTCCAAGCCCTCAACAGTGTATTTGATAAATACAAGCCAGAGTTCAGCACCTCCTTGAAAATCAGAATTAAGAAACAATGACAAGAAACCAGAGCCAAAATCCAGCCCCACATTGGGCAGTATATCACGCTTTGTCACATCTGCTGTAAGACAGAGTCACAGCTACTCCCGATTCCCCAGAGCTACCCTCAATGCCCCCTATTGCACCACTGAGGAAGATTCATCTTTCCAGCCTCTTTTTGCATACACCAAGCAGTTCCTCAGCGCTAAGAAAACAATTCCAGTACAGATGTGCTTCCTTAAAGCCCCCAGAAGCCACCAGTTAACAAATACGATTCCAGGCAGCTTTGAAATGGCCACCTCTAAGACTAGAACTGGGTCTAACCCCAGGGTCAGCACGCGTCGATACAGATCCACACTTGGAGTCTTCTGAACACAATATTGCCTTTTACTTTGGGGCAGCCATTACAGAGTCACAATATTTAGTCAACCTTTTATTTCTACAGTCATTAATCATGCGCCATTTAACTACTGGTTTGTCAGTTGCTCTCCTAATCCTTTTCAAATCTTTCTGCTTATTTTCACATCTTTTAATCCCATTCTATGCGTCTTGCTAATTACACTCCTTCACTGTCATAGGCTGCTACAACACAGACACACTGAGCCAGAGGTGGTTTCTTCACTTGCTGGGTTGTACCTCCGATGAAGAGGTGCTATTGCTATATTTAAAATAAAGCAATGTTAGTGGAAGATCACAAAATATACTTAATTAACCGCACAGCCACTTAGCACCCCGCAGAAGGAAGGGTGACTGACCATTTGGTGCTGTACTTGAAAACAGTGTTTCTAACCTCGCAAAGAACAGTAAGAAAGGGGAAATTGCCTATGATTTCTGTATTTTTTAGATAAATAACTTTGCTCCTTTGCTTTCAAAGGGCCGTTATCTGCCATTGCTGCTGGTCTCAGGGGACTGCCAGCCTCTAGAAGAGGGCACACAAGGCCAGCCTAAAAGTTGGAGGTCGGCAAAAGCTGAGATGTATCCAAGTGATAGACGTCAAAAACGAGTGATGGATGAACGAGACGGAGGCAGACATCACCTGAAAATTTAAACCCAATTGAATTATTCATGGCAAAAAGGAAGAGAAGAGGCAGTGTGACGTATACAAAAGAGACGGAGCTGAGGGAAATAGATGACTGACTGCTGGGAGGAGCAGCAGAGTGGCTTTCAGAGGTACCCAGAGCACAGAGGTCCACGGATTTACTCCCTGCTCCGTCTTTGGAGGGGAGGCTGCAGGTCCCCTCTTAGCACCCAGCCCAACAAACACATGCTCTCCTGACTCCCAGTTTGCATTTCACCTCTACAGCACATCCTGATCTTTCACGCCAGTGCTGCAAAGCTTAACACAGCACATACGGAGTGCACAGAGGCTGCAAGAGGAACTGCTTCATTCATCCTGGGACAGCTAGCAAGTGCTGGTGAGGAACTAGCTGCTAATTTAACACCTACAAGAGATGGTAGGAAGCACTCAGCACCTCCACATCCCCACGCCCATCTGGGAGGTGAGCTCGCACCCAGAACAGGCAAAGCTCACAGGGAACAGAACTCAGAGCTCTGCTCAGCCCGGAGCCCGTTACACGCAGTTTGTCAGAACCGTGCTTCCAGTTGAATGCAGCGTTCAATGACAAGCCATGAAGGACCAAAAGCCTTCCAGAACAACAGCGTGCCCTATTTAGGTAGTTGTTGGACAGCTTCCACTTGTGACCACTGCATTTTTCTTGACAACAGCCAAGCGGGCTTGTGTGTAACCCCATTAGATTAGCTCCTAATTAATTTAGGAGTGTAGATCAGACCTCAAACGTTTCCTTCCATCAGTAAGACCTACTGAAAGTGATAAAGAGGAATTATTATGCATAACACCTGCAAGAACGTGCTGTAAACACATTTGGCAGCACTGGGAGGTTCCTTTATGGCACAAACCATTTTTATCCATACCTAATATTTTCAGGTTTTCAAACGGTTGTCAGTGTGTTTGTAGAGACTGTTAATGAAGCTCACTGCTAAATGCAGTTACAATTCTGTAGCTATTAATACAACGTGACATCAGTTAATGTCAGCTTCCTAGTGAATCACAGTTGCAAACTTGTAGGTGTTCGATAGCTGGTTGTCAAGTTGAAATAGAACACTGTTAAATATAATCCAAGTCTGTCCTAGTTCTCCAGCTCTTTTCCCCTTTTCGCACTGCCGCCTTAGTGGACTGAATACCTGCAGGTCTGCAGAGATAAGCACAGGAAAATTAAGGGGAAAAACAGGTCGACTATTAGACCACTAAGATCAGCAAGTTTTAAAGTGTTTGCTTTTGACTGCAATTTCCTCTCAAATCTGACGACTGTAAGAGCTTAAGCTCAATGAATCTTTCACAGCGTCTGAACCTTGCAAGGTGTTCTCATATCACGAAGTTAAGCTTTTCTTTTTTTCCTTCCTTACAATTCAAAATAGAAGACTGAGAACCTTTCTGAACATCAGCATTTAACATAAGAGCAGACAAAGTCCAGTTTTCAAACCATTTACTGAATGTCAGAGGCCAAATGCTGCTTTAATCTGCATTACCGACACAAGTAGAACATTTTTATATTGACCAACCCGCACACAACAACATAATCTCAACGAAACAGACAGAAGCCTCGGTAGTTATTAACAAGCATTTCGATCAATGAAACATTTTCAGTCCACCACAGGGTCCCATCACCCCTTCAACATTCACTTTTTTCTTCAAAAATGCGGTTAGCACCCTCCACAGCTGATCTCTGCAAAGCCGGTCTTTAGGCTCTAGGGAAAGGTGCTGAGGGAAATAAACTGTTTTATAAATTCCAGGAGATTAAGCAAAATGATGGCCTGAAATAAGACTTCTTGATTTTCACAGGAAGCCTGTCCTAGAAGTCCTAGAAGCTCGCCGTCTCTCTGCAGCAGATGGTTGCAGTGAACAGACTGTGAAAACAGAGTCAAATTCACCAACTAAAACGGGCTGTGGATAATTTGCCTGGTATTATTCCTAGAGCAGCAAGTCAAATTTTACCTTAACCAACCATCCAACATTTCATGGGGCTCTCTAGTAGGTAAGCCAGGAAGCACAGAGTCAAAAATAGAACACAGTGAAACAGGTCCAACACAACGCCGTGGAAGAGGCACTTGGCTTGGGCTGTGTCTTGAGAAAAAGAGTTTGGGACTTACAGAGCAGTAAGAGCATTTCTGCAGGCACAGAGCAGACAGGTCACAGGAACGGACTCCTGATATGAGGCAGAAGCTAGGAATTTAGTTCAAAACAGATGAAAAAAAGTTTATAGAAAGATAACTTGGGTCTCTGGCATGACTCGAGCAGAGCCGTGTGCCAAACAGGAGAGCTGAGAATCACTGCTGTGAAACTGTCCAGAAGAGATGATTGCAAGTCAAGTTCTTCCCTTATTTTCAACCTGTACTTTCTCAGATCTCCCATTTATCCTCTCACGCCCTTCAAGTGAAATACTTCAGACCAGCTGGTAGAATCACAAGCCTGAACTTTATCTTACATGACCCCTTTATGCTACAGCAGCAGTGTGAGCATAGCCTTGCTGCGCACACACACCGAGGCTGATCGCTCACATCCCCAGCTATGATCACCCACAGCTCGTGCCTTTGAGGGAGGTGAATCATTAGGTAAGTGGCAGCCTCAATCTGCGCAATTTTCAGAAGCTGCTCATGCACAATAACCACACCAAGCCCACCGCACTTCCCAAGAGCCAAGCAGAAGTGGAAAATATCAGTGGTTGAATGGCCGCTTGCTGCCATATAGAAATACCCTTACCTTTATTGTTTCTTGCCAAGCCTCTAGCTTATCAATAAAACATTGAGAACAGCTCTCTCTGTGTCAAGGGAAAGGAGCCAATAAACACGTGTTGTCTGCTCAGTGAAAAAATCCATGATGCTAATTTTGGAAAACATCACCTGGCAGAAATGTATAAATACAGAAAGAAAAGGGGAAAAAACAGACGAGCAATACTGCAAATCCTAGTGGGACACTGTTACTGCAGAGGCAGCAGCTGGAACTGAAGTATTTATAGGCAGCCCAAAACCACTGCCAGAGACGGGAATGGAAGCAGATGAGGAGTACGAGACCCTACAGAGCCTGCTGCCCAGGAACAGCCCCAGCTCAGCAGCATCTGCAGCACAGGATGAACTACACGAGTCACTGTGTTACAGAAGGGAACTCCTGCCTTATTAAGAGACCCTAAAGACCAGAGAGCATCTTACCCACTGTCAGCCCCACAGCTACCAGCAGTCCCTGCAGAAACACATACCATTAGCAGCATGGCATTCCTAAAGGCCTCAGATGGAGAAAGCAAGCACGATGACAGCGAGCACCGACACCACCGCATGAGAGCGAGTGTCATGGGATGCTAACGTTGCCATGGCGATGTCCTCATACCGCGTAACATTTTGACACTGTCTGTTTTCTGGGAAGCAGCAAGGATGTGGCAGCCTGCAGAACCTGCATGGAACGGCTGTTAGAGCTTCGCCACGGCTCCTGCTGCAGCCAGCAGCCAATTCCGGCTGCCTGGGGATTGGACATTGACCAATCTGGCAGCTCCACTTTCTAAAGTGCAGGAGGAAGCTCTTAAACAGAAACAGCTCCATAAATCACTCTGATTTAATGTGCTGTCTGCCAGGCTGAGCGCTGGCCTGCACACCTACCTTTGGCATCTCTTGCCCGGGTTCCCAGACCGGCACTCTCAGTGATCCTCCATCAGCTTCTTTGAATTTCAGAACCCAAATGAGCTCGGTCCTCCGCTCAGCCCAGCTGTGTGCAGCGATATACGACCTCACCTCTTCTACTCACATAGAAACAAAAACCCCAAGTCCTAAGGGGATGTAGCTGTGGGTTATGTGATTCCCAAAGGCAGGTGTACATGGATCACCCAGATAAGGTACAAAAAAACAGTGTATTTTCTGACAGGCATATTCCAAAATCATCACGGACCAAATGGAAAACATAACACTGGGGCAGCAATTCATTTTGTTGGTTTTGTTTTGTTAAGGAGGGCAGCAGTGGACTGGAGTCAAACCTTAAAAGTTAGTCTGGACCACTACCTACCTTTACTGTAAGTTTAACAAACACCACCATAAAGGCAAAAGGGCTGTGCAAACCTGCTGCAGAGCAACTGCTCTGACCCCATGGCCACCACTGGGACTTCACAGCGGCGAACAGAAGCAGCAGAGAAAGCTGTTGGGTGCTGTTTGCCATGACACAGCTAGCCAGGAGCGAGCTGACTCCAACAGCTGGAGGTCTAACAGGCATGAAAAAGAGGAAAAGCCTTCTCATTTGTTTTCCTGACAACGTGATTAAAAACCAAAATATGGACATAAAGCCGCAACCTTTAAAGCTTGAATCAAGTTTTCCCAACTTTTTGCTAGTGCTGCGATGTCATGTATTGAAAGAAGAAAGGAAAGGTAAATAGTAGAAATAATAGTAAAAAAAAAAAAAACATCCACCCACACAACCCTTCCAAGATGCTGAGAAGCGCTAAATGAGGAGCTGGTTTTCCAACAAAAAAAATCTTAATGTTATTAGACATCTTGGCTGCAGCGCAATTAATGCGCTTGCCATCCACGTGGCAGTTCCCTGCTAACTGTAAATACATGGGGCACTGGCGGGCAGCACCCCGGGGGGCAGCTGGGATGTTACACCTAAAGGATGGTGAGCTGCAGAGAGGGGAAAAAACCATGAGTGTCACAGGGAGGGAGACTGCAACCTCCTCACTCAGACCTGCCACCAATGCAACAGTAGCGACCCATTAACTACAGTTATCTTTATTCTAACTATTAACTGGGAATGACACCTCACAGTCCCCTGAACTGAGTGCTACACTGGGGAGGTAGGGGGGAAAAAGAGAAAAAGACAACTCCCTGTGCACTGAAGACAACAGGTTTCCAAGGATGCTGCAGTTCACCTGTGGATCCTCACTTACAGAGCTGCACTTCCCCAGCTGCCAAAGCCATCCTCAAAACGCTCCAGTATTCCTGGAGCACAAAGCACTCATTACAGCCATTTATCCCACCCTCCAAGTCCCACATCCCAGCAGGACAGCTCTTGCCCAATGACAGATACAGAATTCAGAGTGGTGCCGATGGGATAGAATGGTTCACCCCTCCAAATCCATAAGAGGAAACCCAGTAGAGGCACATGTGGAAAGTTATAACTTCAGAACGCGGAAAACCATGAAATGCACCAGTGCCAAAGTGTGGACGAGCAGCCAGGCAGCCATCCTGCAATCTGAAAGTGGCACGGCTCGCATCTGAAATGGAAGCCAGGAACGGGGACGCTCCTGCAAACAGCAGGGTGCTGTGCCCCAAGTGTGGGGCTGACAACCCCTCTCTGCCAGCAGCCCTCAGCCACAGCCCTGCCACAATGCTGTTCTGTGCAAAAATCAAATCAAACTCGGCTAGTCCGAAATGCCAAAGGCTGAAAAAAAGAGGGAGAGGGATGAGACAGCAGTTGTCATCATTACAGTTGTTTCCTGATTATTAGCACAGGGCAGAACAGTTCTGTGATGTGAAGTGCTGCTCCAAAGCCAGAAGTGATCAACTGTTTCCCGTGTCACTGGGAGCAACACAATAGTAAGGCGCTTGATTTGCAGGACAGTTTAGCCTACATTTCAGCCAAAAGTGTCCTTCTAATTAGAATCTTCAACAGGAAAAGCAGTTGCATGGGAAGCTGACATGAGTGACTCCTCAAAGACACCCTGCCCCCTATGCCCCTAAGAGTAAGGAGGGGCCGACATCAGCATGAATTCCTCTTGAAGTAGTGTTAACAAAATGTGAAGCTCAGCTCTGTGCTCTCCAAACTGCAGAGCACTTGCACGTTTAGCTGGTTGTATGAGTTCTTTGCATGATGGAAGGTCACGCAATGCTAATGGCATGAAGCTGAAATATGAATGATCTACCATCGTGATTTCACCGCGGCTGGATTTGGTTAAAAAATTGGGCTGCTGAGTTTTGCTTTATTCCTACATGAAGTCAGGCTGCATCAGGGCTTCCCAGGCTTCACATGCACGCAGTTTTGCGAAAGCAAAACAAAAGATAACACAAAAGCAGATCCAAGAAAGCACAGTTTGGTAACTAAAGCGGAGCCTAATTTGTGCATATCATCAGCAGATAATTAAAGCAATGCCCCCCACAGAGGCATCATTGGTGTTGCACGATCCCAGTTTTGACACACATTCCCATACATGTAGCATAGTTCTACCCTCTTCCAGAACACAAAACCAAGTCTCCAAGGACCATCACTGCATAGATGGGTATCGCATTCAAGGCGTGTTGAGCAGCTCTGGACTAGAAATCCTTATTTGAATATGTGAACAGAGCTTCGTGGCAGGTGCCCGAGGGGGAAGAAGAGTGGAGGGGATGGCAGGGCTGTGCCACCCACGTAAACCACATCTCACCGCCCTCCTGAAACGCACAGGCAACTTACAGACCACTTCCTCAATTAAAACATTCACATTTCTAATCTAACCAAGGCACTCAAATGCGAGCAGATAGTGCTTCAGAATCTAATTGCACAGATAAATTATTTCTTAAAACAACTGCTCCAATCAAGTCTAATTCCTCCCCTACACAAAGCAGATACATGCGTTCTGCCAAACAGAAATGTTGAAGCAAAGTAGTTACAGCATTTCACGACTTGTCCCAATGTAGAAATCTGACAGAGTAAAGCCTTTCTTTTAGCCTGGAGAGCAGAGTGCTTTTGAATTAATAAATGTTGCATTAGAATTAATTTCACATGAAATAGAAGCAGAAAGGAAACAGTTTCTCCCAGGCAGAAAGCTTTTCAGGGACACACTCTTCTACTTAGAGTAAATTGACAGCAAAATAAGAGAAAGAGATATCCTTCCCCTGTGGCTGGCAGGATGGCATCCAGGCAGCCCTGCACAGCACCGCACACCGGGCTGGTGTGTACAGCATCCTTGCAGCACGTGCCAGACACAGTCCCATTCGAGGCAAGGAGGTGGCACCATCATTTCCCAGGACTCCAGGTGTGTGCTCCAAGAGCCAGCACTATGGGGACAGCAGAATGCCCTCAGAAGCCCCAGCATCTCACTGACAGCCCCTTCCCCCTGCAAACCCACAGCCGGATGGCCACCAAGGAACGGCTGGCAGCAGTGACAGGCTGTCCCCATCCCCAGGTTGTGTTTTGGGGCTGAGCAAGCCAGCCTGGCCCAAAGGGAGTGCTCTGCTTCCAGCATGGCATGGCAGCACCCAACATGCACTAAGGGAATTCTACAAAGAGCTGTTCTGGGTGTAGAGGAAACAGCGTCACAGAATCTTCCTCTGTAACCACAGCCCAGCACTCACACAGCAACCACAAAAACGAGCACCTCCACAGGTACCTGTTTGTTCCAAGGCCGATTCAGATTGGTCCTGCAGCATGCAATGCTGGATGAGCCCCAGCATTTAAATCTTTGCAGAGCTTCAGGGATAAACTATCATTTCTTTCTTGAAAGGTTAACAGGAAAAGTGCTTCACATTACAGCCACACAAAATAATTTCCTCGTCCTCTCAATGTTCCCTGCATGGATGTGGTTGCCTACCTCACTGAGCACCAACAAAACTGGACTTAGAGCATCCTATAAACCTGTAATATCTTTTGGATGAAAGGACTAGAAGGACTAAACTTCAACACATAAACATTAAAAAAGAAGGCCTGAATTATCTTTTTCTTTGCAGATCACATGAACCCCAATCCAGTACAGTGCTACAACTGAAAAATACCCTTGGCAACTTAAGAACCTACATAGGAGATCTGTTTAATAACTTTATGACTCTTTAGTGTTTAAAATTATATAGAAGTTAAACGATTAAAATTAGCGAAGTCCATCAGATACGATCCAGGCAAAAGCATTTTCTAAACTAACCTAGGAGTCCACAACCAGCCTGTTATCCCAGCCCAACATTGAATGTTACATTAATATTTCACATGGCTTCTCTTCAAAGCAATTGATCACAGTGCGGTGCATCTGCTGGTACTTGATAGTGTGTGCGAGCAGCAGCCAAAGCTGAATTCCATCTTGAGCTCAACTCTTCAGAACAAGCAGCTGCCATGAGGAAGGCTTGCTGTCAGTATCCAGGAGACATTTTGACTTTGGAAACCATTTTCTCCTTGCCAGATCATCGGCTCCAGCTGGGTGAGGCACAGTTCTACCCTGTGCCCCACATTGTGGCAGAAATTCCCAAGCAGACAGCCACAGTTGGGGCCCCAACCCATCAGATTCCAACACATGTGGCTATGGCCTCGGTTTCTGACAAAACCTCTCAGCTCCCCATGTTTCCATAGGTGCACAGTGACTGCAGGTCACTCAAGTTCATCCCCATGCAGATGCTCACATTGCGCCGGGACTTCAGGGCAGCTGTACTGGCAATATGAGCCACGGCTCATCTCCCAGACAGCTGCATCTGTCTCTTGTCAGAGCATACCTCAGGTGCCTTCCATCAGTGCAATCAAATTTCTTTCCCTATGAAACTGGGGCATAGGATGGAAGAGAAAGGAGTTGGTGCGTGTCTGCCCCTCAGCCACAGCACACGTGGAGCAGACACCCAGGCATGAGAAGTGCTTCTGGATCCCAAAATTCAGGCACTGTCTTAAGGAAATCCAACCTTCAGCTCCAGCCCTGAGTGCACCCAGGGTAGGCTATGCCATTCTTAGGAGATGCCACAGAACCTGCAGACTCCAGAGACTTCAAAGCAGGCTACTCAGCACACCAGCAATGTTTGGCATTGCCCCACCTGTGCTTGCAGGTACAGTCTGTGTCCTTGGCCACACACAGGCTCCTGCATGTGAGCCATCCCTCCTCAGAGTTCCTGGACCCCAATCCCCTTGCACCGACTGTCCCTGGCAGCAAAGGCACCTCCTCAATCCCACCCAGAGCTTGCTGGGTTTTGCCTGCATAGCTCCAAGCCTGCTGCTGCTCTCTCTACCAAATCCTCACTGCAGCATGCACAAGTTAAGCAGAACACTCCCACTAACCTTGCAGACTGTCGTCAGTTCCAGGCTAGGCTGTGCAAGACCTCTCCTGGTAAAAGTGGGTTTTCGAGCACTCAGTTCTGCAGAACTCATGCTTCAGTTGCAACCTGCACCCAGACCTCACAAGCTGTTCTACAAGGCAGGTTCCCACAGTCATCATAAATCCCCAGCATGCTATTTTTAACCCATGTGCACTTGCCACTTGGCAGTTCAGGCCTTTCTGACATGTTGCCACCAGCAGAGCTGATTCTAGCCAAGAGCAAGACAAAGCACCAAGGCAGATCCTCAGTACAACCAAGATTTGTGTCCACGCTTACAAATAAGCAGGGTTTTCAAGCTCACATCTCTAGAAATGTGCATGCACAGAGGGCAACCACAGTAGTGTCAGCATGCTTGTGATGGACAGCAGCCAAAGTAAGTAAGGACAGCAGAGGGCCCTGTGTGGCAGGAGAGTAACACCCAGAACCACAGGCACGACCCCAGTAAGTAAACCTACTCCATACCCACAGGTACATATCCATGTGGACATCTACACTTCATTTTGTATAACCTCTTTATAGCCTGCTACTCTGTAAATGAAAAATTATCAGAGCTCAGGACAGGAATTTGCATAAGTTAAAACAACAATTAGGCAGATAATAACTGCAGTTTCAAAATCGTTAACTTCCACTGACATTGACAGGGACCCTGGTGGAACGAAGATAGCAGCACTCAGCCAGCAGGAAGCACAGCAACATTACCATTCCCAGATCAAAAGAGTGATTAACCTAGCGTCCTAATGCTATTGAGTGCAGACAGTAATTTCTGTTCTTTCAAAGCCCCACTGCAGCTTACTGGTGAACAGAGCTCTGTGTTTGCTCAGAGTATCTTCTGTACAAGCAGCTGAGGAAGGAACAGGCCATTACAACACAGGAGTGCAAATTTCAGTGCCACTCCACATCGGTCTCTTTGGAGAGAGGCACGTGGTGCTGTTTGCCACAGCACACACCAGAGGCTCAAGAACACCCTCACTATGGGATGAGTAGCTCTGGAAGCATTCCAGAGATCACCACTTTCTGGCTCCAGGTTCTTCAGTCACATCACTGTCCTGTGCACGCTGACCTCCTGCTTCTGCACGCCATGATTCAAGTGGGCATCACCTGCATCCACTCTACAGCTGAGAAATCAGTTCAAACCTCGCTGGCTTTGTGGCGGGCAGAAAAGCTGTAAAAGATTATGAGAGGCTTCTCCTCTACTGTCCAGGAGATGGACAGTATAGAACAAAAGTGCAGAAAAGGACACATTACAAGTCAAAGCATTTCTCAAAAGCAGATCCATTTTCCAAGGCACAAAGTGGGAAACACCAGAACCCACATGTACTACCAGCACTGGCCAAGCCCAGCAGGCAGCTCCTGCACCACCACACCTCTCAGCACCGGCACTCTGACAAGTTTCCTCCCGTGCCCCTTCCATCTGACCCACCTGAAGTAACTTAATCAAAGTTTTCCTTGTTTGTAGATCCGAGTTCTCGTTAGGCCTCTTTCCCTTTCCAGAGGGATAGCACGGCCATCCATCAACTCCTCATTTTTTTTCCACAGGGTGAGTATTCTCTTAAAGATGCAGTTCTCTGCTTCAGACAAAATGGATGATGTGTCTGTCTGAAATAAGATTGTTACTTTGTCAGTGCTCACAGGATCAATTTTACTTCTTTCCTGCTGCTGTCTCTTATGGAGAACACCTTGCCAAATGCAGCATTCATCTCCCTGATGGAGCGATCAAGATATATATATATATATTTGGACAGAAATCACATTGCAACTCGAAGTGGTCAGAATCTCGCTATTTCAGGGCTATGCATGGGGACGAACATTACAGAATATCGCCTGGCACAATCTCATCACTTCTTTTATATATTTTCCCTTCATGACATTTACTTTCTCAGAAAAAAAAAAAATCACAGGCTTGAGGGTTTAGCATGAAAAAAATTACAAAGCAGCACACACTCATTCTTGCTGTTGGCTCATACATCTGGATGCACGTTAAGAGGCACAAAATACAGGAACAATACTGCATCATCCCCAATGTACTGAACATCACCCCAACAGCTTTACTAACACGACTAACTCGGGCAGGCAAGAGCCACTAATAAGCTGCTGGAGAATGAGGTCTTAATTGTAGATTCATTTAATTCAGAGACAAGCACTTGTGTTGTATTAAGAGCAGCCTATTAGCATTCATACATGAGCATTCAGTAAGTGTGAATAAATAAATACAGTTCTGGGCAAAACCATTTTTCTAAGCACTGGAACAGGAGGCATTTGCTTTACCATCACCCTGCACGGAGCAAAGAGGTCAGACACAAGGGAATGGAGCACTGTCCCGGGCACTGTGTCGGGTTCTGGTACTCAAGCATGTCTCACCATTAATCATTTCTGAAGCAACAGCGCCAGGACTTCCCAAAGCTCCCGTTACTGCCATGCATTCAAACCAAACCTGAACTGAAAACAAATCACAAGCAAAATTTTGAGAACAAAATTAAATATATGTCCACTGGGGGAATACAATGCTCTGCCCGCTCCCTGGCATCCTTGCAAGATGCTGATGACAATCACAAGTTAATCACACAGATGATGAATTTATTCTTACGTCAATTCCTCTAGAAACAACAACGTTAAAGGTGCAGCAGTGCTGATTTGCCCGTGTATTCCTGCTGGCATTTGCACATCCTGGGATGAGCTAACAAAGGCGCATGCCGGCATTTTGAAGGATGCAACCATCACAGACCATACTAAAACATGCCTTAGTTACCAACTTTCATCATTTGCTGCTCAGAGGATTCACGTACAGGTTCAGTCTCCGGCACAGGGTGTACTGTGAAAAGCATCACTCATTTAGGAGTGAGCCACTGGGGATGGATGAAGTGCTTGTACACAGCTCTCCATCCACTCCCTGGTGTGTCCTGGCTCCCCACGTAGTTGCTGTGCTGCCCTCTGCTCCCAGTGCCTCTGCCAGCACCCACTGCCCTTCCCTTGCTGTTTAGTCCCATTGCTATCCCTCCTTCCTTACCGGTGGCCCTCTCCTTGAAGGCTTTATTTTATGGACACAGCCAACTCTCTCTTCATGTAGCAGGCAGAAATCATCGCAACCATTCTGAAAGGATTTTGTACTCGTTTCATGATCTACTTTACCCTTGTTCAATTGAATGATTCCCCCGCTCCCCAATCCTGGAAGCAGCGTGGTGTATTATGCTAATGACAGCGCAAACCAATCATCCCGAGAGCTGACTGCACATAAATTAGCGGCCGGCTGGATGCAATGTCCAGCAGCAAAACCACCTCCTCCCTCAGCACAGTCCTTTAATGCCTCACAGGGAAGGGAGCTCAGCGCAAGGGGAGGACTGGAGCTTCAGCTGCTCCTCTGCACATACCTCGATTTTGCTATCAGTCGAAAGAGCGAGCACGTGAAAAAAATTCCTCCTTTATGCTCGCACAGGCACACTTGCAGCACCCAGCCCAGCACCCCGCTGCCATGCACACGGTGGGTGCTGCTCCGTGGGGCTGGGTGCAGAAGGGCCCTGCTAGCACCCCACACCCAGCCACGGGCCGTGCCTGCTGCCCCACATACTGTGCTTCCCCCCCCGCACTGCTCCCAGGGCACGCACGGACAGACGGACACGCGCAGCCCCGGCCCCACGGGGCGCTGCCCGCTGCCTCGCCTCCCCACACCCGTTTCCCCGCGCCCCGTGGCCGGAGCCCCGCAGCCCCCCCCGTACCCGCGTCCTCCTCGTCGAAGCTGTTCATGCAGGGGAAGTAGATGGCCAAGGCCTCGAAGGAGGCGGAGAGGCTGAGGCGGCTCTGCGACCGCTCCATGAAGAGCCCGGAGCCGGGGGCACCTCCGGGGGCTTCGCCCGCCGCCGCCGCCGGCGGTTTGGCCAGCTTGGCCGCCCCATTCTTCACTCGGAGCACGGCCCGCGGCGTTTTGGCTGCGGCGGGGGCCTCGGCGAGGCGGCGGGGCGAGG